>NC_051391.1:1992622-2000122 GCF_015228065.2 Penaeus monodon | reverse complement strand
GGATACCAAGGAGGTAATCCCGCCTGGATGCAGAAAACTATTATTATAACGGCTTTCTACCTGAAGTGACGCTAAATTTATGTTCTAGCTACTGTGATTACTTTTGTTTTTTTTAGTTTTTCTTGATTAGTAAAATGCCTGTGCTTTAAAAAAAAATACGGTGTTAGGCTCAATAGGTTCCAGGCCTACCTTCAAAGACTTTTGTAGTCCAGATTATCCCGACTAACAGTTGTGGGGAATATCGCACATGGTTATTAGATTGAATGTGAATTATTGTTATAATAAGAGTGCATTTGCATTTCCCTGTCATTAATTTTGCGTCTCACGCATTTACAGAGACACGGCAAGCTTGTGTCAGAATTTATTGAAAGCAATGTCTCGTCAATATCTTAATAGTCTTGAACAATGACTGTGCCTGAGAAGCGCCGCGTGTGAACTTCCGCAGTGCATTATTTACACCTAGCTATTTCCGTCTCGCGATAACAAGATGGACACCTCGGCCACTTCGGAGGAGGAGCTGGAGACGTCCCACGAGACATCCGCGGAGAGCATTGAGAACGAAGTCACAGATCTCCGTGATGTCACCCTGCCCCACCGCCCTTCGCCCTTCACCCTCAGGTCCCAGTGCGGCAACGGGCGATGTCCCATGGGCACAGGGCTCTACTTCCGGTCCAGGATCAGCCCGTCTCCTGGCAAGGGGTAAGTATCCTTCTCGTCGACGAGGATAGGGCGGGGGACACCGCTGTCGCTGCCGGAGAAATTTCAGGATCAGTAGGATTATTATGCTCCGTTGTCATTACGCCAGAGATTGCACGCGTTCGTTTGCCTTGTATCTGCAAAGTCGCACCACCGAATAGCCTCTAGAATGATCATGCAACAGCTGAAATAAAGTACTTGTTGAGGTCACTGAGTGTTTTTCATGCTGCTTTGTTTTTGCTTTCACTATATCCACTTTAATGTTTGGCCTGCAACTTCACAACTGCATTAGAGGTAGGCTATTCCTGTATCGCTATAGTCCGCATATGATTTAGAGTAGTGTGACAAAAGCTTAAATAGTGAACGTACACAATTTTTTTTTTTTTTTTATAGAATAGATAATATCAGACTTATGTTTTACGAATGTAGTTTCATTCACGCCTTAGGTAGTAGTAGACAACGCAAAACCGCTGAAAATACTACTAATTGTTCTTTTTACACGTCAAAGAAAGAATCAGATCGTGTGTACATAGCCAAGCGTAGGTAGAGGTCAGTAGCAAACACAGCTCGATCATGTCCCCGCATAAAATTACACGCAATTAGAAGAGTAAGAAGAAGAAGAAGAAGAAGTAGAAGTAGAAGTAGAAGAAAAAGAAGAAGAAGGAGAAGAAGAAGAAGAATCCCAACTGATTTAACTATTTTCCGGATTAAAGGTATGTCGCAGGTAAAGACCCTGGTTGGACATTGAGGTCATTTATTTTCCTAAAATTGGTAATAAAAGGTTTACTCTCCGCCATGTGATTAAGGAACACGTGAATAAGAGGAAAGCAATATTGCAAAAATGTCTATTTTTAGTGATGGCTAAATATGTTACTTTTCGCGAAGTGATGACTGGCTTCCTTCGTGACTCTGAAATTATTTTAGATCTTATATAAGATGCGCGGGATGAAGTGCATGGCCGAGAGTGCATGTATGAATTCTGCTACTTGATGCGATTAACAAGATATATATGTGTGTGTGTGTGTGTGTGTGTGTGTGTGTGTGTGTGTGTGTGTGTGTGTGTGTGTGTGTGTGTGTGTGTGTGTGTGTGTGTGTGTGTGAGTATGTGAGAGAGAGAGAGAGGGGGAGGGGGAGGGAGAGAGGGAGGGAGAGAGAGAGAGAGAGAGAGAGAGAGAGAGAGAGAGAGAGAGGAGAGAGAGAGAGGGAGGGAGAGGAAGAGAGAGAGAGAGAGGAGAGAGAGAGAGAGAGAGAGGAGGAGAGGAGAGAGAGAGAGAGAGAGAGAGAGAGAAAGGTAAAAGAGAGAGAGAAAGAGAGAGAGAGAGACAAGGAGAGAGAGAGAAAGAGAGAGAAAGAGAGAAGAAAGAGAGAGAGACAAAGAGAGAGAGACAAAGAGAGAGAGACAAAGAGAGAGAGACAAAGAGGAGAAGAGAGAGAGAGACAAAGAGAGGAGACAAAGAGGAGAGACAAAGAGAGAGACAAAGAGAGAGAACAAAGAGGGAGAGAGAGAGAGAACAAAGAGAGAGAACAAAGAGAGAGAGACAAGAGGAGAGACAAAGAGAGAGAGACAAAGAGAGAGAGACAGAGGGGAGCGAGGGGGGGAGGACGACGAGAGAGAGAGAGAGAGAGAGAGAGAGAGAGAGAGAGAGTGTGAGTGAGTGTGTGAGTGAATGAGCATGAATATCTGCATTTCTGTTGAATTTAACTAAAGACGGTAGTATGGCGAATCTAATGTCTTTATTAATAAGCAATCAACGTTCACTTAATAAGTAACACGTGGATGTCTTTACCGTAATTAGAACAGATATTTATGCCTATAACCACAAACTCAATTTATGATAACTGGATGACAGGTGCTACCATTTTATGTGCCTCGAAATATTCACGAGAAACACACTAATACTCCTACTAATAGATTCATTAATGGAGATAGATTTTAGTAACAGATTTCTAAAATTATCATCGTCTTAATTACCAAGAAATAATATATTAGGCCTAAGATCTTACATAATGAAAAATAACCCGCCGAACAAACACAATTTTCGCCCCCCCCCCCCCCCCCCCCCCCCCGCCCCCCAAACGAGAAATGTGAGCTACCCAGATATCCGATTCCATGAACCACGTTTTGTGACGGCGACGTAACCCTGATCTAAGAAAAAAAAAAAAAAGAGTACATTATAGGTTCCTCATATTTCCTCGAAAGGCGTGTCTCTTTTTCAGCCATGTTTAAGAGGCATTAACGCAGCTCGACATGGAGGGGAAATCTCTTGTTAATTTTAGGATATATTGCAATAACGTGGTCTGATATCCTCCCCCCCCCCGCTTCTGTTCCTTTTCGAAATTTTTAGAAAGGGTGATTCTAAAAACGACCTATTGACCAACGGGTTATTCTAAGCACTCGGTATGAGTTTGAAATAATTTTACAATAGTTATAAAACGCTCCTAGACTCTTTACACTAAAGAATCCCAATTTTTCTAAAGCATTTTCGAAAAAGAGAACATTAAATTATAAACAAAAAGCATTTAAAAAGAAAATTATTTTCCCTTTTAATAATCTGATGAGTTGAGGAAGGATACGTAAATAATCGAAATAATCCCAATTTCCTTAAATCATTTTCGAAAAGAAGATTAAGTAATAAGAACATAAAAAAATAATAATAATAATAAAAAATAAAAATACATCCAAAATATCTTCGATTCCAGATATTCATAAAAAAAAAAAAAAAAAAAAAAATCAGAAGAAAAAACATTAACAGAAGAAGCATTAAGAACACGTAAATATAAATAATAAAAAAAATACACCTAAAATCTCCTCGTTGATTTAGAGCACCAAGGAGGTGTTGTCAGGCGGCCCTTGTTGCATAAACTAGGGCGAGGATCAGATGTCACAGGTTTTCTAGACAGGAAATGTTTCTAGGAGGAGTCGCAAGCTTTTGTCCTTTTTTTTCTTTTTCTTTTATTTTGTTCAATATTTTAATCTTTAATTTTTTCCTTATTTTTCTCTTTTTTTCAAAAATTTACTTTTTTTTTTTTTTTTATTTCCTTCCTTTTTTTCTATTTTTCTTGTTATTCTTTCCTGTTTTCTTTTCGTTTTTTTTCATTATATCTTTAACCTCTTTTTTCTTTTCCTTTTTTTATTTTCTTATTTCTCTCTTTTTCTTTCTTTTCTTTCTTTTACGACTTGTTGAAACTTCCGTCCTTCCGATTTCAAGTTCGGTTAGGTCACGTGACCTTTAAATGGGATTTGGTTTAAGTACGTCGTGTTCTATTTACTTCTATTTCTGTTATATCTTAGATTTATTTATTTATTATAATATATATATATATATATATATATATATATATTATATATATATATATATATATATATATATTTTTTTTTTTTTTTTTTTTTTTTTTTTTTTTTGTTACAAAGAATTCGAGGAGGAGGTAATTTTATTTGGAACGCTAACTTTTTTTTTCGTAATTTTTTTTTGTGTCCAGAAAACTTGCCTGTTTAACTCCGTGATTTAGTTGACAGTTTTGCGTTTGCCGTTTAGAAAATAAAGAGATCAGGGATTAAAAGTTATGCGAAATACGCCAAGAGAGTTTTTATTAGTGTAGTGTTTATTATCGCTCGTGGACACGCACACGCACGCACGCACACACACACGCACACGCACATACACTCTCACGCTCACGCTACGCACACATCACACAACCACACACCACACACACCACACACACACACACACACACACACACACACACACACACACACACACACACACACACACACACACACACACACACACACACACACACACACACACACACACACACACACACACACACACACACACACACACACACACACACACACACACACATTACGCCGAAGCATTTTAGATAAAAAATAATATGTTGGCATTATGTAGTGAGAAGACGGAGAGAGACAACGAAATGCCATTAATCTCTCATGAATTGTAAAATAGTGTGTTGATACTATGGTAGAAAAATCCACGATGCACAGACTATTAGTAGTGCTAGATACCAGATACTAAGAAATATTATAGATATACTGAAAGTTCATCATCTGACATTTCAAGAAGCCCTTAATTGTCGACATGACGAACCACGACCCAAACAAAGAGAAAATGGGTGTGTATGTTTGTTCGGTTGATGTGCTGATGTTTCGTAACTAATATCGGTTTCTTTTCCCCCCGAATCGATCAGTAAAGAGATGTTGGTATTTGATACACAATAATTTCTTATGTTGAGTGGCATTAAAAAATAATAATAATAAAAGTTCTTTTAATTCAAACTCTCGCGTCCTTGTTGCATCATGGAAGGAACACTTCAGCTTTTCCAAGCCACACAGCCAGCAGCCACTATGAGGTCATCGCTGATCCTGACTGAGGCGCTGGAACAAAATAAATAGACGGCTGTTTGCACATGTCCTTCCTCTATTTTCCTGGCTCCCCTTGGAGGGCTCGGCCAACAGCGTAATTTTAGAAAGGATGGAGCAATTTTTTTTTCTTCTGCTGCGTTATAAGTCCTGATTTATAGCCCAACGAAGATGCTCTTGTAGTATTACACACACGTGTTCACACACACGTACGTGAGAGAGAGAGAGAGAGAGAGAGAGAGAGAGAGAGAGAGAGAGAGAGAGAGAGAGAGAGAGAGAGAGAGAGAGAGAGAGAGAGAGAGAGAGAGAGAGGAGGGAAGGGAGGGGGGTATACGTACATATATATACATAATTATATATATGTACCTGTTCATGAGTATGTCCATCCAAATGTAAATATGCAGACAATCCTCAGGGACTGCAAAATATGTGCGGTTAAAATGTTCCTTAATCACATGCGCAATATTTTTCCTTAGGATATTATTAGAACATTGAAATTAAATCCCGGATGTAGTAAGATTCCAAAATTTATTAGGTATGTAAAATTCCGTCATCCAGAGCGCGAAATTTTCTCATTTTTTTCATGCAAGTTCTCACCCAGGAAGTTCTGGCCTAGATGCAGATTTATCCTGAATCCAAAGAAGAATGATCGTTAAAAAAGTGAGGAGAAAGAAAGAAAAAAAGTGCGTTTTTATATATATTAAATTTTCGGTAAGATAAAGACTTGCATTATAGATTGTACTCAGTTATATCGAAACACTTTAATACAAGTCTTGCATACAATAAATGATCACTCTCCCATTGGTGATGAAATATATACCACATGTAAATATCATCAGCAAACGCCATATATGTATATACCTTGTAGGTAATCCTGTTTTATAAGATTTTTTTTTCTGTCTTTTTTATTTATAATTTTACTCTTTGAACTTCACTGGTCTAATTATATTAACTGACATTAAACCTAATTAATGAAGATTGACATGAAGGCAGTTGTAACGAATACTATATTCTAACTTGAATAATTATAACTTACACTAATCAGAGATATCAGGATTCAACTTCTTGTATTGGTACCACTACCATTAAATTTCTTTATAAGCACCATTGCATGTAATTTTCCATTTTCACTTGTCTGCCAGTAAGCCTGTAGGAAAAGTGAAGCATCTTGCAGTTTTTTTTCTGTTACAAGGTTTGCTACATATAATGAATGTTACCATAAGAAAGCGCAACTTAAAAGTGAGTTTTGAGTCTACTGTCTTCACCGTAACACACACTGTCATGCTAGTGTCAGAGATGTGTCTACTGTTATCGTTTACACATTTTTGACATGAGTATGAATAACCTACACTTTCGTTGGCGATGGAATGCATTCTTTTATTCGGCTCCCATGCATAACGTATCGTTTGATTAAATGTAATAATTCTTATTTGTTTTACCAACGTATTAAATCGTTCCTTTATATTCCGTACATATAGAAACCTATTCATCTTTTGTACTTGTTTTTACGTGTGTTATTCACATATATTATCAGCCTTTAAAATAAATATCTGCGGAAGGATGCATTCCACGCCTCTTAAGAAACAACAACTAAATACAGCACCTTGCATTTCACTAACTGCACACATATAACTTTCTTTTTTGTTTTGTTTTCTTTTTGTTTCGTTCTGATATCTAGAACAGGCGAGGTCTTCTTGGAAACTCGGAGTGGAAACAGATATCGAACTAATGATGCCGAAGAGTAAGTATATTCTCATCTTGCATGATGTTGGGAGTTGGTTTGGTTTGTCTGGCTGTTCGGTGGTGGGAATTTTGCATGTGTCTTTTTTCCCTCTTATTAATGTGCATGTGCTAATTATATGTTTTTTTCTGAATTTTTCTGTCGTCGATTTGGAGAAAGATATATATATATATATATATATATATAAAAGTATATATATATGTATATATACATAAACAAATTATATATATATACATATATAAGTATATATGTGTATATATATACTTACTTATTTATTTATTTATTAACGTATACCATTTATGTACGTATACCTATACTAGAATACAGTGCATTAGAAAAAAATAAAATAATGATATACGTGGTTTTCGGATTTGAAAAGATCGAAGATGGCAGTTTCACAGAAGAGGCCTAGAAATTTTTAAAAATCCTCAGTCTTCTCAGAACAGAACTTGCAGAAGGACAACTTAGTTTATTCCCGAGGAGGCGGCAGCATAGCGAAACACGCAGAGACTAGGCAACAGTGTACACGATTGCACCATATTGCACAAGCTTTACATGGGCTTGCTTGTTTTAATTCAACGTCTGGGGGTCTGGCTTGAATGTATTATTAATTTATGTTTACATTTCGAAGGGTTTAGAAGCCACAAAGTTATTTTTTTAAAAGGAGAAAATAGATAGA
>NC_051391.1:1985122-1987622 GCF_015228065.2 Penaeus monodon | reverse complement strand
CAACGCAGAAGCATCTCGATGACCTTGAAGATAGGTTTTGCGGTTTGGAATGAGAGCTTTTTGTCACAACCGCCCGACAAGCGTTTTCTTTGTTTGCTGCTGTTGAACTTCTTGGGCACAAACATCACATTTGTACGATAAGATACATTTAGTGTGTAAATACATAAATGATATACGGCAGTATGTTGGTGTGTATTTATATAATGTATGGGTGTATGTTTTCTATAACGCGACACGCGCGCACAGCCACACGTACACTTAAACACACACACACACACACACACACACACACACACACACACACACACACACACACACACACACACACACACACACACACACACACACACACACACACACACACACACACACACACACACACACACACACACACACACACACACACACACACACACACACACACACACACACACACAAAACAAAATTGACACACTCAACATTCTGCCGAAGTTCGAGAATTTCCAGTTTGGAGCAATGTACTGAATCAAGTTCTTGCTCTCTCTTGCGGTGGTGATTTAACACCTCGAACATTCAGACCCTGAATGAAAACAGCGTCTACTATTGATTGTATTTCATTAACGTCTGTTAGTTGATATGTATTACAAGATATGTTGATCAACTGATGCGATTCGGTCTGTTTTGATTAGCAGTGATTGACGTCCAAGGAGTAAGTTCAGGATGAGTTCCAGATGTGTCCCGTTCGATCCCGATTATCTGGCGACTGTGCGCGATCTTAAAGTTTTAAGTCAGCTGTAAACTTTTATCTTATCTTCCCGACTCCTTTTTGTCTCATGTTCTTTAGCACCATACAACCTTCCTTACTTATAAAGACCATCAACCATATAAATAACTAAAACCCGACCATATTTCATTAATACATGAGATAAGAAGACCTACATTCACAATAAAAATTCGCGTCCATCAATACGCGCGTCCTACAGACAGTTGATTATCGACCAAGGACAAGGAAGTCTTGCCATGTTTGCTTTTGATTCGCGCACCTGCTGATTCGCCAAATATCCTTCGATATCGTATTCCCTATCACTATTATGGTTGTCTTTGTGATTGCATCTGTATTTGAGTGAAAATTTCGGCATTCTCTCTTATAACTGCACGATTTTTATTGCATTGTATTTTTTTTATCTATTTCTCTGTTTTGTATTCCTTATCTCTGCGACTTTCCTCGTATTGTATCCCGTACGTCTATGATGTTGTCTGTATTGTATTTATTATCTCTACAACTTCCCCTATATTGTATTTTCTACTCACTTGTACTTTCCCAGCACTGTATTTATCATCACTACGATTTTCCCTGTATTATTTTCCTACCAAACCACAGCACAGTGAGTAAAACACAACATTGCAATATAATACGGATTTGCCAAGACTGTCACCAGCGTTGTATAACGTGTTAAAGAGGTTTTGTCACTACATACTATTTACACGCTGGGAGTTATTGCTCACTGGGGTGGTTTATTTTCAGAACTGGTAGTTGATTCATAGAATTAGTATTTTATTTTGATTCTGTTTTGCTTCTGTCAGATTAAACGAAGTAAGCTCGATTGTTGTTTTTTCTCTATTTGTTTAGGATAGGTTTACTGACCTCCTTAGAACACTTTTAGCAAGAAGATTAATAACAATTATAACGAAAATAATAGTAATGGCGAGTTATGATAATTAATAAGTGTTACTATAACCAATGACAACATCCAAGAAAAGAACTAAATAAATGCAACTTGATATAACGCAATACAGTTTCTTTTCAAATTCCTTCGGTATACCACAAATCCACACAATCTATCGCCATGAAGGAGAGAGATAGTGACCAGTACTGCCAGGAGGTTAACGGTCAACATTCTTCTGGGTGTGGCGACAAGGTACTAATACCCTTTTTTAAAAAGATAAAATCCTCTTGGCGTCTGCGAGATCAGTTTTGCAATGGCGAGAACAGGGTCGCTTTCCTAGGATTTTTTTTTATTATTATTATTATTTATTTTTTTTTTTTTGTAAGAATCTTTGGTATTTGTTTGTTCCCCCCCCTTCACCGTCTTGCTCGTCTCCTTGCGTGCGTCTGTTGCTAAGGTGGGAAGCAACGGCGCCTTTTATGGCAGATAGTACTTCATAAGCCAGTCATTCACTTTATTTGAATCGGCTGTGGCAAACCCCTCGTTGTCTGGTGTGTAACTGTTTTTAATTTGAGAGGCAACAGATGAAAACACCTTGTTCGATAATTAACACTTGCTATGTTTTTTTTTTGTTTTTTTTAATAACATTACTTTTAAGAAAAAAAAAAGTTAAGTCGTTTCATACAAGCCTTCATTAACTAATTCAAACAAATCTAAGTATTTTAACTTTAGAAAAAGTATAATACACAAGCCACAGAACTGCCTCAGATAGTTTGACGACGGTAATCCGAGAAATCAGTCACTGGTGGCAACTGGTTCACCGTGAGTCAGGAAGAGCCATGACGTCATCCTGG
>NC_051391.1:1972622-1980122 GCF_015228065.2 Penaeus monodon | reverse complement strand
CGGTTGAATTCACAGTGCGTATTAAGGTTAAACACACACACACACACACACACACACACACACACACACACACGCACACACACATATATATATATATATATATATATATATATATATATATATATATATATATATATATATATATATTGTGTGTGTGTGATTGTAATAAAATATATATATATATATATATATATATATATATATATATATATATATATATATATATATATATATATATATATATATATATATATATATATATTTTTTTTTTTTTTTTTTTTTTTTTTTTTTTTTTTTTTTTTTTTTGACGTGCATAACTTTCATAGTCATATTTTTATTATCAGGTAATGTAACATGGTTCTAATAAATGTAGGTTAGATGATTCAAGTCAGTCGGAAATTTTACTGCAGTTTATAGTTAATATTCATAGTCTATATATACTTACACATCTACGTCATTCTGATGCGCCTTAAACTGATAAATGATAGTTGATCTATTTACCAGACGTGACTAATGCAGTTGAAGCAATTGTTCTCATGACCGACATTTTTTTTTTTTTTTTTTTTTTTTTTTTTTTTTTTTTTTTAATAAACAAATATATTGTATTTGTGTCACGCGTAAGATATTCAGTATGATACCATTATTCATGCCACAACGTACTGGCTTATCGGCACTTAACTGTATGTGTGTATTTTCCAATGTCCATTATCTCGAAAGTAAATATATTTACACTTATCACAACGATCTCGTAAATATACCTTTTTTTACTGTTTCTGTAATGATCAATATTTACGCCTGATAACGTTATCCTGCGCTCATAGCTTCACACCTAAATGAGATTGTGGTTAGTTTCCAGTATATATTCGTGAGTGGTAGCCATTATACGTGCATTTCGAAGCTTTGTAAAATTCGTGTTTTATCCGTATGTATTTGTTAAGGGTTGTTATATTACGTGTTTTTTTTCGGAAACATTTGTTTACTTTGGGTTTCATTGGTATGTGTATCTGTGAAAGGTAGATATTAATATGAGGTTTTGGAAGACCTGTTAATAATTTTCTTTGCTGTCTAAATCGAAATTGTATGCATTTTATTATTTATTTCTTTAAGTGTTACGATTACTCCGATAATTATCAAATTTATTTCAGAGGATTGGCTAGTGTATTTTCCAAGTCCAAGCAGACCTTCGTATATTTCTTGTAGAGGTAAATGCATGACATGCATGTTCGTTTTAAAATTCTTTGTTCATGTTCTCTCTAAGTATCTTATGGAGTACATGCACACGTACGTACTTTGTGTTTTGAAAAAGGAATTTCGTGAGAACTGATCTTGAATACATCACCTCGATTTTGGAAATGTTCTCACTGAGGAATATTTTATGGTGTTTTGTGAAGTAGATTTTTTATTTGATTTTCGCGCCATAATTCCAGGACAGGGAAACTGACGAAATTAATTTTGTTCATCTTAATAATTGTCTACGTTTTCCATATCATTTAAGCAATTTTGAGGATTGATAATTTAATAATCTTTATTTCCTTAATGATAGGAATACTATCACTTAGTTAAAAACATGTACACATGTAAAATAAATTGAACGAAAGGATATCCGTGCACATATAAATTTATTCTATATTCTCAACCTTTAGGGATCTGTGTAAAAATCTCGTCTGACAGTAATACCCAAGATCAAGATAAACCTTTCTTGCATTTAGAATTTTATTGATCGGCTTAATAGTAATTTAAGGTCGAAAAAATGGAAAATTTTCAATTTACCTATCTCTAATTCTTCAAAATAGTTTAGGAAAACACATAAATCAAGATAAAAAACATATCGGGGAGGGTTTTGTTCATCTAGGAAATGCGAAATAAAAACAAACAAACAAACATCGTGATGAATTATGAAAGTGACTCATTACCACTCATGAGGATGTCTGCGTTCGGATGCTTGCACGACTTGTCTGCTGTTTAATAAGGTTTAATAAGTGGTGACGTTCGGTTCCAGTTAACGAAGCTGAGTGTGAGTGGTTATGTAATGGGTTAAGGTATATAGTAATAGCTGTAATATATGTGCATTATATTGTAATGATAATATAGCAATATTTATATACTGATGTTCGTGTTATTGTGCAGTGCATAAAGCCGTTTAAGTGTTGGCCTTGCAATGTGGAAATTTCGATAAAGAATTTAAAGGCGATCGTATTCATGTCTATTTAAGTAAGGTATTTGTTGTGTTCCTGATAAACTACGGATTGCAGCATTTTTTTTTTATGTGTGTGCGTGCGTGTGCGAATGTACGCGGTTTTGCACTAGCTCATTCGCATATAAACCTCGCCGTTTTATCCACTGCATAAAACCATACCGGAATCGGCCTGTCTATTTATGTATCAGGAAGTGTAAACGTGTGTTTCGTGATGACGTCATGGCATCTGATTAGCTGCCGGGTATGTGTGTGTGGCATGCTGGTGTTGCAAGTGTAGCCAGAGCGGCGCCTCTACCCTTGCAACCGACAACGATAGTCTGTTTAAAACATATTCTCCTTAGCATAACATACGTCTCGATATGAATAATGGATGGTTACAATTTACTCTAGCTTGGTGGCTCTGCTGGCGCTAAACTGCTAATGAGCCTGGAGCCCTATACGGTAGAGAAAGGCGTTGGGGATGCTATTAGTAACACTGGGTGGGTTCAAAGCCTCATTGGTAACTCTGGCAGGCATGGGGGGAGAGTGCACGCCCTCTTACATTCATTTGTTTACACGCCCACACGTTCACCTCGCATCCACTCGTTCGTCTGACTCCAGACTCGTTCACCTGCCACGTTATTCATCCATTTATTCACCTTGTTGTACATCTTGGGTCAAAGAGGCACTTGCAGTTGTCACGCCGCCCCCGCAACCGCGCCCTCTCTCGTTACGCCTTGTTTGCTGGTTTTTGCCCGTCGGTTGTGTTTAATTCGGTGGTTTATTGGGTATTTTCTTTGTTTATGAGTCTGTTTTTTAGTTCTTTCCCTCTGTTTCTGTTGGGTTATCTGCTAAATGCTCTCTGTGTCGCTCTGTTTCATTTTCTCTGTTAGCTTTCTCTCTCTCTCTCTCTCTCTCTCTCTCTCTCTCTCTCTCTCTCTCTCTCTCTCTCTCTCTCTCTCTCTCTCTCTCTCTCCTCTCCCTTGGCTCCCTCTTTTCCTCTCCCTTTCTCTCGGTTTCCTGTCTTTGACATCACTTCCGTTCCCCGACAAAGATTTTTTTCAAATCGTTTCCGCCAAGAATAATTTGCGTTTCGGATGCCAGACGACGCATGGTAACGGCATCCATATATAATGTATTTGCTTATATAGCATGTATGTGCGTGTGTTCGTGTTCAGTCATGTGCAGGGGCCGTGGCTGGCAAGAAATGGCGCGAAGTGGACAGTTTTGGCGCGAAAATGAAGGGTTTTGCCGCGACCCTGCTTTCATTCTCAAATAATTTGTTTTAGTGTCGTGTTTGTATGTCATATATGTGCGTTTGTATCCTGTTTCCCTTTCCTTATTGCCATCTGACTCTCTCTCTCTCTCTCTCTCTCTCTCTCTCTCTCTCTCTCTCTCTCTCTCTCTCTCTCTCTCTCTCTCTCTCTCTCTCTCTCTCTCTCTCTCTCTCTCGTCTCTCTCATCTCATCTTACTCTCTACCCCCATTCTTTCTCTCTCTATCCCCCTCTCTCATGCCGTCTTTCTCTACCCCTATTTTTTTCACTCCCCTTTCGCCTCTCCATCCCTCCCACCTTCCCTCCTTTCCTCCCATTCCCCTTCCCTCCCTCCCACCTTAACACCCTCCCTCCCTCCCAATCTCCCACTCTCTCCCTCCCATCCCTTCGCACCCTCCTACCCCTCCCTCCCTCCCACCTTAACACCCTCCTTCCTTCCTCATCCTCCCTCTTCCTCCCCCTTCTCTCCCTCCTCCTTTACTCTCTCTCTCGCTTATTCCTGTTGACATCCGGTTGCATCGCCTGAAGAGTCTGGGAGATGCTTGCCAGACGTGACCTTATGAGCTATCAAGTGGCGTTTCTCGAACTTTCCATAACGGTCACCAATCACTCTAGTTTAAGAACAATAAATGTGGTATTATTATCAGAGATGCCTTCTTGGGTTTGAGTGTGCGTGCGTGTTTGTGTGGGGGTCGATTCAGAACAAATTGTTATAGAGAGGTTATTATTTTATGTGTGAAGTTCACGTCCTCAAAATAAAGATTTTGCCTACAAAGAATCAAAAGCAATGAATTCGTGATGATGTTTTGTCAGAGTTACCTTTAGAATTTGTTAATGATTATGATCAATTCCTTTCGGAGTAACGAATCCTCATGTCTCTATCACTCTCGTTCGAATACGTATGTGTAGCCTAGCGGGAAATATGCGAACTGAAAGCCGGACGTTTTTGAAAAAAAAAAAAAAATCTCGAGAATTTCCTCTCGAGTAAATAATAATAAAACTAATAATAAAAATGATGATGATGATGATGATGTTGATGAAGATAATGATGAAGATAATGATGATAATAATGATAATGATACACACTCGGACTACATTTAGCCGTAAAATAATAGTTTATATTCGTTTAATATTTAGACAGGGATCTGTATGCCGCACTAAGTGCAATTGCCTTACAGCTTAACCTGGGACGATCCCAACCCAGTCTGCCAATCTAGAAGCTCCCTCTCCCACCCTCATACATCACCCTGCACACACCCTCACAGGGCGCGCTTCCTCTCCCTACAGTTGCCAAATACTCCCTCACCTCCCCCTTTCTTAATCTCCCTTTCCTTCTCCCTCTTTTTTCTTCTTATAATCTCCCTTCCCCTCTCCCACTCTGCTTAGCGACAGTACCTGGGAAGTAACAGAAAGCCTCTAGTGGTGCCAGGTACTCCCGTCTGCTTGGGTAGGAGTGCCAGATCCCGGAGTACCTGTGATTGTAAATTATCTCTTTAGCGTTGTTGAATCGGGTAGGAGTGATGTAGATACAGGATTCGGGATTTAAGATACATTTTTAATGACCTGTTTCACGGCATTCCTCATTCTGAACTGTATTTTGATACTTTGAGCCATCTTTTTTTCTCATATAAATTCCGTGGTAATTATTACTGGCGATATGTCTTCATTTCGTAACGCTCCATGTGAAGATGTAAAGTTCAACTGCTAGATTGGAGAACGCAGCTAAGTTGATTGTCACAATTAACTGTATTGCTGGCTAAGGTGATATTTCATTATGGAGTTGTCAAGTTAATTTTTCTTTCTCTTTCTCCTTCTTTCGTATCAGTGTTTTCAATTTAGCGGGAAAACGCTATTGATCTTGGCAGTTTACACTACCAAATCTAGCGGGTCTGTTGCCCGAACTGCGAATAGCGGATTTATTTAGCGAATATTGCTACGGATGAGCGAATTATTTCTGGAAAATCAGTTATTTAAGCCACACGGAATGGTACCCTTTTCTTATATAATCTTCTTAATGTGTGTATGAGTAGGAGTGAGAGAGAGGGATGAGGGAAGGAGAGAGAGAGAGAGAGAGAGAGAGAGAGAGAGAGAGAGAGAGAGAGAGAGAGAGAGAGAGAGAGAGAGAGAGAGAGAGAGAGAGAGAGAGAGAAAGAGAGAGAGAGAAAAAAAATGATAGAATTGCTTCATATCTCAAGTAGTGATACCCTCTTCTTACATAACATTCTCCATGTGTTTGATTGCGTGGGTTAGTGAATGTCTTCTGTCCCTGTATTGAACACGTCTTAGACTCCCTCACCGACCTCGTCCCGGCGTCTCTCTCTCTCTCTCTCTCTCTCTCTCTCTCTCTCTCTCCTCTTCTCTCTCTCTCTCTCCTCCCTTCCCACTCTTCTCTCTCTCTCTCTCTTGTCCCTTCTCTCTCTCTCTCTCTCTCTCTCTCTCTCTCTCTCTCTCTCTCTCTCTCTCTCTCTCTCTCTCTCTCTCTCTCTCTCTCTCTCTCTCAGACACAAAACACTCTAGATTATATCACCAATGCCGACCCGGATCTCTGTTGTAAGGGCTTTGAACTCGAAGGAAAAAGGAATACGGAAGAGAATGAAAGATGATGGAGAAAAAGAAATAAGGAAAAATTAGAGAAAAGGAAGAAGTAGCTGTGTGTGTGTGTGTGTGTGTGTGTGTGTGTGTGTGTGTGTGTGTGTGTGTGTGTGTGTGTGTGTGTGTGTGTGTGTGTGTGTGTGTGTGTGTGTGTGTGTGTGTGTGTGTGTGTGTGTGTGTTTTCTAAGAGATAGACACGGAAAGGGGTAGGGGATGAGGGTGAGGGAGAGGGCGAGGGCGAGGGTGAGGGGGTGGGGTGGGGGATTGAGAGAGCACTATATTAATGGGTACGGTTATGCCACACACCATTGCAAAGTATGGGGTCATGGTGTAATATTAGCTCGAGCACTGGTTGGTGCAGACTAAGGTGGGGGGGGATAAGCCATGCCATTTGTACTATATATTTTTTTTCATGCGCAAGGTGTTGCATCAGTTCTTGGTGTGTAGTGGGGCTTATCAACTGCAACGTAGAAGTCATAAGGAGAAAGATAAAGAGACAAGAAAAAAAATTGTATGTCTTTATCATCAGTACACGAAATGGACGCGAATTTGTGAAGTCGATCTTTTGAGATAGGAAAATGTATATAAAATGCGACTCGAAATACAAAAAAAGATAGAAAAAAAGACAAAGCTTCAGACAACGCGTTTGGTTTTCGAATATTTTAAGTGACATTAAGAGGACATTAATGTGGTTGAAAGTAATAGCAAAATAATCTTTCTAGGATTATTTTTAAGCGGAGTAAAAATTCTAGGGACTTTCTCTCTTTTTCGCTCTTCTGGCGTTTAGAAATTTATCCTAAACAAACTACTCCATACGGTGAACATTTCTTTTGTAAACATGAGTGGTTTTTCAGTTTTTTTTTGTTTCAGTTTTTTTTTTTATGCGTTCTTTCCGTCGATCTTTACGACCCGCAGGATTTAGGCGGAGGTGGAGGGAGACGGTTGGTGTTTTTCTGATAGATATTTTCGGTTATTAATGGCCTTTTAATGGTTTCGTTTATTTTCTAAATTCATTAGTGGATATGTTGTGTTTATGCTCCCTAGGTTTTTTAATTCCATTATGTATGCTCACACGCGCACACACACACACACACACACGCACACACACACACACGTGCGTGCGTGCGTGTGTGTGTGTACGTATGTGTGTGTACGTATGTGTGTGTGTACGTATGTGTGTGCGTGTGTGTGTGATTTACATCCAAGCGAAGACAAGCACCCCTAAGAAAGACACGCACAGCTAACACGATACAGCACTTGGGGGCCGTGAGGACTAGCCGTAGATTCCCTCTCTCTATCCCCCTCTCCCTTTCCCCTCTCCTTCTCCCTATCTCCCTCTTTCTCTCTCTCTCCCCTCTATCTTCTCCCAATCTCCCTCTTCCTCTCTCATTCCCTCCCCTCCCTCTCCCGATCTCCCTATTCCTCTCTCTCTCTCTCCTCCCCCTCCCTATCTTCCT
>NC_051391.1:1959035-1967522 GCF_015228065.2 Penaeus monodon | reverse complement strand
GAGGAGAGAGAGAGAGAGAGAGAGAGAGAGAGAGAGAGAGAGAAAAGAGAGAGAGAGATATGATACACCTATTCGTGTTTGTCTGTCTGTCTGTGTCGCTCATAAGTGCCCTTATGACGGTAATACAATATACATTTTATTCACTTTTTCATACCATACAGCATTATCGCCTGTGTGAAGAGTATGATTTAGCAAATTAACAAGGGTATTAGTTATTACGAAAGTTGACCGCTTGTAGCAATTACAGATGATTCATTGAAATAGATAACGAGATAAGAGGTGAATTTTTTTTTTTATAACAATGATTTTACAGAAATTAATGAAACTGAGATAAGGAATATAATATAGTGATGGCTCCGTCCTAGTTAGTAATAATAAGCATGAGGATTGATAATAAGCATGATCATTAATGATAACGTTAACAAGAATGATAATATCTCTCATATTCTCATATTGAAAGAAGGATTCGAACAATTAAAAATATGCATGAATTAACACAAGATTTAAAAAGGATTCGAATCTCTTGTAAATGACAATCGTAATAGTAAAGTATAATAAATAATTAAAAACATCTATCATAGTACTCATATTAAAGGAAAATAAGTAAAAAAAAAAAATGCGGTAATGTTCAAATGATAAAAAAAAAAGATTCGAATCTCTAGATATTATAATCATAACTGTCAAGGATGATACTAACAAGAGAGAAAATATCTATCCTTATCACACATATTAATATAAAACAGGAAAATAAGAAAGAAAAAAAGTACGTAATTACAAAAAGATAAAATAAATAAATAAAAAATATGAATCGAATCTCCCGTTTCGAAACGTGCGGAACGTTCGGCTCGAAACGTTTCTCACCTGAGATATTTTTTTGGACGAATGGACAGGTAGATTCAGTAATTAAGCTTTTTGTTGAATGTTAAGAAGTTTGTTGACCTTCTAACGTTTATGTTATATGTTGATTTAGAGTTTTATTGTTTTCTGGTTCTTTGTTTGAGATGAGATAATGGAAGTAAGTTTGTTTGATGGCTTTCGGTATTTTTGTTTGGTTTTGCTTTTTTTTTTTTTTTTTTTTTTGAGAATTTGGGTTTGAATTGTCGGTAGATTCGGGGAATTACCATCGATGATTGTGAAGATGACGTTAAATGGATGAAATAGCAATGGTGTCATAATTCAATTTGATGAAAGACGCCAATATTGAGGAAAAAAAAGGTGATTATCTTCACATTTTATATTTTATTTGCTTTTTGTTTTATGAGAAGAAATATTCAGAGATGCGATTTATGTGTCAGTAGCTAACATTCCTAAAAATGCAAAGAAAATGTATTGCCTTTGGGATGGTTATGGACCGGCAGCCGGTTTTCCATAAATTTCATCTTGCAGACAAAATTTTAAGTAATTGCAATATATGATAATCGTTTCAAGGATTACTTATCTTGCCATGTGAAATTATAGATTAAGATTCATACTTTTATTGTATATTTGCAAAGGTTTTATTATTTTACTTGTGCTCTGTCCATTGGTGCCCAGTATTACATTTCCATAGTATAATTAGGTCTGTCCTTGCATTATATGTACAAAACTGTGTTTCAGCTCCTTATATGTTTTTTAGAGTTTAATATTACCCTTTTTAGAAAATGAAATATAAGTAGATAATAAGAGTAGACAGACTTTTTAGACAATATAATCAAAACAGCCTTCTGGTTAGAGATAAGATAGGTAATTGTAATGTATTTTATTTGTGATATACATTGTATGAGGCTGCTGTTAAATATTATGTCACTGAATTAAAGATTTTATGAATATTGGAAGATAATGGTTTTCAGAATAGGTCTCAAGTGGTCTCCGCGCCTAATACTCTTGCGAAGGGCAATTCTCCACCACATGTGTGCGACAAGATAGATTCTGGACCAATTTCCTATTTAACAATAAATAATTTATGTAGTAGATAATTGATCTGATATATGGTTAATCATAATGAATGATCATGGGTTTTTGATGATAAATCTGCAGTGTTTGAAAACTCTTATCTTGTCAGAATATACATGTAGTTTTTTTTGTTTTTACTCGAGCATGACGTTCAGAGACCACATCATCACTGGACTTGGCCATCGGAGCATGAGACAGTTAGATTAGTGGGAAAAAGTAAAATGTCATAGTTTTGCGGTATAGTTTATACCAGTGTAGTATTTATGTGGGTAGGTTGGGTATTTGAAGTGTTTTTTTTTTCAGCTATTGAATCAATATATGGTTTTCAGTTCAAAACTCATTTTAGGACTATTTAATATTACAGATGGGAAATAGTGAAGTTCTAAATTCTAAATTGTTATGCAGTCCTTATTTTGTTTTATGTGATGTGTACATGTACGCGTGCGTGCACTGTGCATGCGTGTATACATACATGCATTTGGGGGTGGTGCGCTTCTATTAGTCAGTACGTTTATGTGTGCAGTTATACCTGTGTTTGTGTCTCTGTCCTCTGTAAGTCTGAATGTGTATGCCTATGTCTGTGTGTCTGTCTCTGTCTTAGTCATTGTGTGTGAGTTTGCATGTATCTGGTTGTAGGGAAGGGGATATGCTTATTTGTTCAAGATGATGATTATGAACATTTAATTGTTTTAAGGTTTGAAATACATTTTTTATTTAGAGTGAAGTATTTCATAAGCATATTTTTTCTGTCCCTAAGTCTCATAAAAATCAAATATTAATGTACAGTGATACTTTTTTCCTATTTTTGAAGAATATTTTAGAAGGCTAGAAATTGAAAATGAATGTCTATATACATAGAGAGTTATTATTATTATTTTTTAGATCAATCTATGATAATTTAGATGAATAACATATAGTTCAAAATAAGTTTGCTCTTAATACCATTTTCTTCATGGCTCTAAAGTCCTCTACTAAAAAGTTACATGATTAGAATACCTTTCAAAGTACTCTTACAGATAGCAATATGGATAAAGGAGTGTTATTTATTCATTTAAATATTTCAACCACAGGAGACAATTGTGACGTCAAGTGAGAGCAGAAAGACGACAACCCATCAGACCCCAAGGGACTCCAGGAGCCAGGCTGCGACACAGGTGGACGCAAATGGAGGCATAGGAGGCATCGCAGAAACTGTTCGGAACAGCGTTCTCGGGCTCTTTACACCAACGAAAAATACCTCGCTACCAGCAATTGTGGAATCGTCTGAATCAGGATTTGAAGAAGGGAGTGTCACAGGTATATAATGTATTAATGTATACATACCTTCCTCTGCCCTGCTGTACAATTCCAGATATTGCTCATATAATTTCTTCTTAAAACTCACTCTCTAGCAAATGTAGCTTTAAGTTTCATGTCCTTTTCAAAGTCAGTTGCTAGTCTTGGTCTCATATTAGTATATGTAAGTGTCAGGATGAAACCATTAGCATGTGAAATATCATTTACATAAACAGTTGTCAAGTTAAGGTCAAGTTTTCAGTCTTAGGCTGTTTATTGGCTAAATAAAGAATAGTAATTATCTGTAGAGGACTATCTTAGTTCATGGATCTGTGAATCTAGTGATCCTTTGGCTTTTTACTATCTTCTGGCAAAATGGAGTCTGTAGACCTCATTGGCAGTTCATTGTCAGATAAGGAATTGGTCCAAGCTCTATCTTGATAAGCTGTGTTTGGTGGAGGTCTGTTGGCATTTGCTTAATTGTGTGGGCTGGAGGCCACATAGATGCTTGGTGCACTTTTTTTGTATATAATTGAAGAAGATACACAACCACCAGTATAATAACCTACTCACTCCTATTATGCATTCATTAATGGTTATCATTTTAACACTGGAACTGCAGTTGTAGACTAAACTAAATGCAATACATTTTTAAGTTTCCATACTATGTTAAAAGTTTGTATCTTGTTGGTTGTTATGACAGACACATTTTTGCTTAAATGTAGATGCATTAAATTTAGTAGAAATACTAAAAAACAAAGCACATAAGTTTTTTTTTTAAATATTTTGTCATCATTTTATGCAAGTTTAGGATAACATTTCTATTTTATTTCAGTAGTAAAAGAGGAGATAATAACCTAAGGTCTTATCATAATGGACTTATGTAAATTTCAAGTTGCTATTTTAATACAAATGCATATGAGAATTCCCTATTGCTATAATTGGCTAATTTTGATCAATACCTTTTCAGTCAAATTTAATTTTATGTAGAAATGGTCTGAATGAAAATGAATATCCTTACAAGAGATGTATTTGGCTGGTTTCGATTATATCTTCGTCAGCAATATATGACAGATATAATCAAAACCAAATGCATCTCTTCTGTTGTGAAGATATTCATTCTCATTCTTACCTTTTCTATATTTGTCACAATGAATACGGTTTATCAGAATTATGTTTTCATGTTTATGTCCGTTATGTTTATTGATTATATTACAATATATAAAATTTTCACAAAAATAGATTTAAATGTCGCAGAGAATTAGTTTATCTTCAAAAATGGAAATGTTAGGAGAAGTAAATAAACTAATTTTAGTATTTTTCCCCAGTAATAGGAGTTGTATTCTGATTTCTGTGAGAGTTTAGAATGGTATCAAGTATTATTGTCTGTAATAATATTTGAAAACACTATATATTTAGCATGATTTTATATTGGTAATATATTGGCAACAGATTTATCTATATAATGCTAATAATTATCTTCTAGTGCACTTTAGAATTGAAAAGTAATGGCAAATATTTGGTATACTTCTCCGATGTTCTGCTTGGTATGTTGACCTGTTGAAGCTAGACATGTGTATACTCATACACTGACCACTGTGGTTTGGTTTGAACATTTTTGTTTGTATGTAGAAGGCATCGGAAGTGCTTAATCAATAAGTAGTCTATAACTAGGCCTACCTGACTTCACCAGTTTACCCCTATTCTTGAATTTTTGTGAAGAAGAGTTTGTTTTGTACTACTATTAATCATTAATCATTCCACATAAATCATGTTGTGTAAAAAGTTGAGATCAGGTAGGCCTAATAAGGGAATCGTTAGTGACTTAAGCTCGAACAAAATTGATAGACAGGAGTCCACCTTGGTGCCAGTGGGTTCAAATTTTGCTATGCTGGTGATGAATATGTGTCATCTAAGAAACTTCGTTAGGCATTCTTATGCTAATGAATTGATGACTCAAATTCAGTTTTAGATATGCCTAATAGTTGAGTAAAATCAGCTTGCAAATAATCTTTGCTCTTGATGGATACATCTTACTTTCGTACTCATAGAAAAAGAGAGAGAGAAAAAAAGGACATGGCATGATTCCTTATGAACATCTGTCCAGAGACAAAAATAGCTTATACCGAAATGAAGAACTTTATACTTATGTGAAAATATAAAACCGTAATATAAGGCTTGATGCAGGTATGTAGGGTTGCTGGTAGTTTGTTTACCAAATACATGTATTTTAGTATTGTTCAACTTCAGTCTAGATATGCAGTTTTTAAAATTCTAGTTCTTTGCTTTCACAAGAAAAGAAGCAATCTGTCATGAAGGTGTTCTTTTCTTAGCATACTGATGAATTTTGCACAAATGGTATTTTTGTGTGAAGTAAGTGAATCCTGTAAAGGGAGGATGAACGCTGCTGACCTTTTGACTTGGTATGTTAGCAGAAGATAGAAGAAAGATTTTTGCCATAATTTTGGGAAAACCTTGGAGGCCTGTTTTCTTTTTCTTCATTTTATTTAATATGTCTTAAAAAATTTGATAAAAAAAAGTTCTTTTATTATAATGCTGAAATAAATGTCATATATCCTCATATTGTGTAGTGGTATGATTGACAATATAGGTTAAGGTAGCCTTTGCTATTGAATAATGCATTTGTCAAATTTTACAAAACTCTTTGGGTACATACACTGTCTGCTTTTGTTTTTCTGTTAATTTTGTGCATTTAGATGGCTTCACAAGAGCTTAGCCACCAAGGGGTCAATTACTAGGCCTACCTGGCTTGACATGTTTATTCCATTACTGGAATTTTCATGGAAATCTTATTGTTGTTGTTATTTTTATTGTCATTATAACTACAATTATTATAATAATAACAATGATAATATATATTGTTATTTTTATAACGATGATAATGATATTAGCAGGTCAATAGCAGACCAATAGAAAATGGGCCTCAAAGAGTTATTAAATCTTGCTCAATTTGAGGGGGAATGACATTTTAAGAATGACATTTGGGTGCTTCAGTAATGATGCAAAGGTCTCATGCTTATAAATAATTTTAATACATATGATCTTCAGGAATACATAGATAAATGAGTGCCGTTATCTTTGTATAATGTTAGCCTCCAGTGTCAGAGCAGATTAGCCAGCCAGGTCTTGTGTGTTTGCACCAGGCATAATAAGAGTCTTTGTCATGTCTACTTGATTTGTCTTTTAATTTTTGATGATGGAGAATGCAAAGCAACATTGTAAAAGGGAAATTTTCTGGCTTCACACGGGAATTATCCTAGTTTTGTGTTTTTGTTCCGACAGCCTCTCTCTTTCATTATTTGTATAATGCTTTTGAAAGTATAAGTTTTCAGAAAGGCACAGAGTTGTTTGTCATTATTTATTTCCACATAGATGTATTCTTCTCTGATCAGTCTTTTACCATGTTTTTATTATTTCTTGTAACAGGTGAAACAGTAGTTGCCTCATCACCAAACTCAGAGAGATTTGTGTCTGCTCGGGAATACTTCGCAGAGGCAGACACTCGAGAACGGTTGACCAGTGATTACTTTAGTGGGAGTGATACACCATCAAAATTAAGGGTGAGGAATATATTTATGACCCCATGTGTTAATTGTTGTTTTTGCATTTGCAAGCTAAAAGTTTCAGAGATGAAGATATCAAGTATTATGACCTCTAAGAAATGTATTGACTTAACCATTATTGATGTGACATCTGATGTGTTTTATATACCATTTGTAAGTGATGATAATTAGGACTTTTAAGTATTTCTTATATTACATGTCCCCTTGATAGACTGAATGTAATTAAAAGAAGCCTTTAGTTAGAGAAAAATAGAACTTTTAAATTGCCTTTAGTTATTAAACATGCAAAATAATTGTTGACTACATCTCAGTTAATTAAAACATTTCTCTTATATCAGAACATTTCTATTCACTACTGAAGTGGGATTCATAAGTATGTTATTTTGTAAGCCTTAGACAGAGACCTGTATCATCACTAATGTATTATGTTCCTCAACAGGAGAGCACTCGCCGTTTAAGCCTCTACAAGCCACACAATCCTTACATTGCATATTCGTCAGATGAAGAATTTGATGACTGGAAGTGAGTACCTACTTCCGATATACTGTACTTCAGGTTTATTTAGAAAATTTAGAAAAAAATTAACCATTGTGGAGTGAAAGTTTTGATGGATGGATTATTGAACAGATTAAGGAATGGATAAACTGATTGACATAGAGACAGGCAGACAGACAGGTGTACACAGAGACAGGCAGACAGTCAGGTGTACACAGAGACAGACAGACAGACACTGTGACAGACAGACAGACTAAAACATACCAGACAGACAGATAGTAGATGCAGAAACAGAAAAACACAAGACTGGCACAGTAACAGAGAAACAAAAATACACAATACAGGCAGATAAAGGGCAGACAGACCTTTTTAGCTATTCAAAAGAAAACAAAAGACAAATGATTTCTTTGGAAGTATATATACTGGTAAGTACCCTTTCACCAGTTACTGATGAAGGTGCTTCTGAAGTTGCTGAAGAAGACATTTATGAACAGCCTTGATTATTGAAGACTGCTGTAAATAGTTGCACCTTGTGAAATGATAATAATGAAATGATAATAACTTTAAGTGGGAAGAATGAGAATGATATAATAAAACTACAATAAGGGAAAAATGAGAAAATTTAGGAAATATAGAGGGTTTAAAACATTTAGGACATGAATCAAAGAGAGAGAGAGAAAAAAAAAAAGTAGAGATAGAAAAGGGAATAGGTAAAGTGAGAGAAAGAAAACATTGAGAAAGTGAGGCAGAGGGAGATAGAGGAAGTCAGAAAGAAAGTTATAGGAGAAAAAGAGAAAGGAAAGAAGCAGGTAGAGAGAGGAAGACAGAAGGGAAGGAAGGAAGGGAGTGTAAATAAAGAATTATTAGATTTTTTGAGTAAAGGCCCATTCTTGATCTTTTTTTTAGGGGGGGGGTGGAGAGAGGAGGGTTGGGGGAGGAAGGGGATGTGGGGGTGTGAGACTTTTTATGCATGTGCATGAATGCATATGTATCTGTGTACACAGGCGTGTGTGTGCGTGCGTGCGTGCGTGCGTTCGTGTGTGCACATCTGTCTGTCTGTGTGTCTGTCTGTCTGTTTTTGTTTTTGAGGACTGAGGGATTGATTCAGATATTAACTTGCAATTATCTTTACACTGGATTTGGCTACATAAAGTTGTAGGGAAGCAGTAAATGAAACAAAGAAGCTTCTTAGGAGTCAGGT
>NC_051391.1:1944727-1958935 GCF_015228065.2 Penaeus monodon | reverse complement strand
TTTCCTTTATAATTAATTCCCGCATCGAAGAGACCTATCATAACCCAAGCTGATCGTTATTTTATAATCTAGACAATCATCATGTGATTAACTTGCGTCGGGTGATTGGCCCAGTAATCTCGTAATCATTGGCGATTATGTCCAGCACGACGGCGCTTACTGTTCCATATTGTTATCGTGTAATGAAAGCGTTGAGCCGGTTCACTGGGTCAGAGTCACGTCCCAATAGTAAGGGTGAATCATGAGGGCGGTGAGGATGATTCATCACTCACGCCCTTGGGAGTTATTGCGAGGAGGCGTTCTCATCACTGCCGAGACGAGTCACGTGTGTAGGTTGAAGAGGGTCGGATCTGGCTTTGGGGGAAGGAAGCCTCAAGAAAAATGTCATTCATGCGGGCGAGGGAGTCGCACGTTTTATCCCGCATAGTTACGAATCGATGGGTGTATTTTATTGTATTTTTTCCGCCTTTGTGAAGATTTGGGAGTTTTATCTAAGACGTTATTACATCTCACAGCGACAACAACCGTTCCAGATAACGTAGGGGTACCAGTGGGTTTGGATAATACGGTTATCACTTCATATCTCTCTTTATCAGGGTGATTCGTTATGTAGAGGAGCCAGGACTTCCAAAGGCTTAAATTTGAAAGAGAAAAGGTGATAAAACAAAAGTGCGTTGAACTGAAAACATGTGTAAAGCCGAGTCTTGGGAACGCCGACGGAAGTGAAAACCACAGAGGAGGTAAACCCAACAGGAAGCCGAAAAGTTGATAATGACCTTAGACTAGATTCTTATCCCCTCCCACGTCTACCCCACCCCCACCCCCTTCTCTTATATAGGGTCAGGTAGGGGCGATAGTCGTTGTTTCAGGTCACTCGAATTCGCTTGGGGGATCTCACTCTCAGGATCTCAGGGTTGCCTTGTTCAGCTTTTTTTTCTTTTAATATTTCTTTTCGTATCTTCCGTCGGCGGGGTAAATAGGCTTGTACATTGTATATGCATGGTGTCTATTTTATTATGAGATCAGGTGTATTGATCATGATAAATTGGTTTATTAATTATTTAGCAAAGTTCGTGCGATGTGGTTGTTAAGAGTAGATGGATAATATCAACATACTGAATACCCGACTAAAAGTAAATGTTAACGAATGCATTAACGCTTTGACAGACACTTGTTATAACCCCGAGGGGGCTAAACCTGTAGCGGATAGGTGTACGACAGGAGCCAGCAGGTTATGCCTACGTTTGATGTATGCGCAGGTGTTGAGACAGTTTTCCCGCGGCCTCTCCTATGGCCAGCGTGCGTGACAACTTCCGCTTGAATGCACACACGACCCTCATTTACTACTGTGTACAATTGGTACTCGAGGCGACACTTACAAAATTCCTCAGCCGCGTTTCATCATGTTTCATCGTGGGCTTCGTCCTTTGTTTTCGGATGTTAATGCAAAGCTTCTTATTTTTTTTCTCTCAGGTGCTGCATATTAGATGCCTTTGTCGTTGTGAAATAGTGCAGAATTTGATTTGTTTGGCCGCGCTGCCCTCGTAGGGTTTCGTCGCGCCAGGAATTCTCTCTCCGGTCTTATACAACATCCGGAAATACCGCGGGGGACGTAGCTGCATTACAAAAGGAATACAGCCACATAGGATTACAGGTGTTGAAATCAGCAACGGCTCTAAATCGGGCTTATGGGCGACACTGAATGGGGTTAGTTGTACGTGGGTAGGATTAAAGGGGATTGTTGTGTGTTTAGTGTTGGTATGTATTATCTTCATGGTAAAATTACTCTGATGAATTGGTGTGAAACCTTGTATATTTCCTGTCTCTTTTATTGTTCGTTTGACCTCAGTAATATATATATCACTCAACCGAATTACATACAAAACAATAAACCGATAATTTTGTATCTTACAGGTTCTTTGCCATTCCGTCACCCTGTTTTAAAGACCAAACTTGTCACTCCTTCCATCCTTGTCACTCTCAACTCTAACTCTCACTCACTCTTTCCTTGTCTTACTCCCATCATTAGCAAGGCTCTCTCAATTAAGGGGATCAGACAGTCTGTGTAGGAGAGTCGGAAGAGGGGGGGGGGAGAGAAGGGAATGCGCGACGTCCTAAGCTTTTGTGGAGCTTCCCATACCTCGGAGGGGAAGAGGGGGGAGGGACGGCGGGAAGGGTAATGGGCGTCGCATCTCCTCTCGTCGCGTCTCTAATGGGTAACAGGTAGAGTAATTATTGGAGGCAGTGACGGTTGAGTTATCTAGTCGGAGGGGAATTTTCGAGGCACTGTGAAGCTCGTGTTCGGGGGCTTTCAAATGTGTGTGAAAGGAAGGAAGGAAGAGAGTTATTTATTATTTTGGGGCATGGGAGTTTCGGAAGGGATTCGAATCTAAGGATAGCGGCTTCGTTTGTTTTGTCTCCTCCATCGTGATTTGAATGTGGATTCTTTGTACTTGTAAGATGATCGTGGGTTATCTCTTCCATGGGGAATTGAGAAGCATACGAGATAAGAACATGGGGCTGGGAGGGAGGGTCCAAGAGATCCCATTCATTGTGTCTTCACTTGTAGGAAAGAAGACATTCGGGTTCTCTCTCTCTCTCTCTCTCTCTCTCTCTCTCTCTCTCTCTCTCTCTCTCTCTCTCTCTCTCTCTCTCTCTCTCTCTCTCTCTCTCTCTCTCTCTCTCTGTATTTAGTTCATAAATTTCCACTTTAAAGCTATAGTGTTTCAGAAGGTAATGTGACTGTCACGTCGAACAGCTGATAACCGTAAGCGTGACTCCTTCGGAAGCTCGTAATTTCGTCGGGTTCGCAGCTGGCCGACACGCCCACCTCCTTCGGCACACTTTCCGGTTGTCTGACCAAAGCGGCCGTCTCTCAAAGGCAAGACGAAAGAAAGTTTTATTTCTGCCTCGAGTCAGATATTCAGTAGATTTGAAGACGAGGGAGGGAGGAGCTGAAACGTACGAGTTATTACGGATGTTTATGACGTAAAGAAGATGAATGAAGTGTAGACCTTCA
The DNA here is from genome assembly GCF_015228065.2 of Penaeus monodon. NCBI lineage: Eukaryota > Metazoa > Arthropoda > Malacostraca > Decapoda > Penaeidae > Penaeus > Penaeus monodon. The sequence continues at coordinate 1,955,916 of NC_051391.1, read as the reverse complement.
CGAGACAACAAAGCTGTTACGAATGTAAAAAGGCAAGGGCGGTGAAAGGACACGCAAGATAAAAAAGTTTGGAAGAGAAGAGAGGGAGAAAAAAAAAACGTGATGGTGAGAAGATAAACCCTTATTGAAAGGGAGACACCGCGTTGAAGGGATGACTTGCGGTATCGGAGGGAGAGGGAAGGGGAGGGAGAGAGGGAGGGAAGGAAGAAGAAAGGAGGGAGGGAAGGTGGGAGGGAAGGAAGGAAGGAAGGTGGGAGGGAAGGAAGGAAGGAGGGAGGGAGGAGAGGAATCGGAAGGGGAAGGGAAAGAAGGGAATCAGAGTAAACGATCAACTTAAAAAAAATCGAGAAACGGAATAAGAGAGAGGTTTCCGTGCCAAAGGACACCTGGATTTGCGTAGCTTGTTTGTGACATTCTCCGAAAGAGGAAATAGAATCGACGAAACTTAGTCCACAGCTCGTTTACAAGGTTGCAGGCTTCGTACGTTTTGCGAGTAGGTTTCCGGATTGCAATATTCTCGATTGTGTCCTTGCAGGTTGCATGTTTAGCATTAGTAAGTGGGATCGCCCGAGCAACAAAGATGCGCACTTGCGTATGTTTACTATATTCTACCTGGTTCACCTTGGATTGCTACCAGAGTGTTTGTTTGTTTGTTTGTATGTGCGTGTCTGCCTGCCTTGCGTGAAAGAGGAAGAAGAGGAGGAAGAGGAAAGGCAAGTTGGAAGTACGAGATTTGCCTTGATACTGATCTTTGAGGAGCAGTATTTCTTTCCTCCCTCCCTCCCTCCCTCCCTCTCTCTCTCTCTCTCTCTCTCTCTCTCTCTCTCTCTCTCCCTCTCCCTCCCTCCCTCCCTCCCTCCCTCCCTCCCTCCCTCCTCCCTCCCTCCCCCCTCCCTCCCTCCCTCCCTCCCTCTCCTCCTTTCCACGTCTCTCCTACTTCTCCGCTCTGTTCCGCTCTACTGCCGTAGGCCCAATGTTATCACCACCTTGTAGTCAGGAAGCGTCGTCCATCCTCGTTTTTCTTCCTCCATCGACTATACTTTTCGTTATTCCCTTTTGTCATTCGTATCCCCCTCTCTCTCCCCTACTTCCTCCCCCCATCTCCTCTTCCTTCTCCTCCATCACTTCCGGTTAGCTTCCCTTCCCTCTCTCCCACCATCCTCTCCCTCCCTCCCAAAGGCTCTTCCGCTCTCTCCCTTCCTCTCTCCCCTCCTCCCTCTCCCCTCCCTCTCCCTCTCTCTCTCTCTCTCTCTCTCTCCTCTCTCTCTATCTCTCTCTCCCTCTCCTCTCTCCCACTCTCCATTCTCCCTCTATCCTCTCTCCCTCTCTCCTCTCCCTCTCCCCCTCCCCCTCCCCTCTCCCCCCTTCCCCCTCCCCCTCCCTCTCTCCCCCCTACCCCCTCTCTCCCTCCCTACTTCCCCCCCTCTCTCTCTCTCTCTCTCTCCTCTCTCTCTCTCTCTCTCTCTCTCTTTCTCTCTCTCTCTCTCCCTCTCTCTCTCTCTCTCTTCTCTCTCTCCTCTCCCTCTCCTCTCTCTCTCCTCTCTCTCTCCTCCCTCCTCTCTCTCCTCCCTCCCTCTCTCCTTCTCTCTCTCTCTCCCTTACACTTCTCTCTCCCTCCATGCTCCCTCCTCCCTCTTATCTCTCTCTCTCCTCTTCTCTCTCTCTCTTCTCTCTCTCTTCTCTTCTCTTCTGAACTCTCTCCTACATCTCTTCTATGCTGTTCCCGTCATCCTTCCCTGCTGGTTATACAAACCCACATATACACATATATTACTGTTCAGTGGGTTTTTAACTTTGTGAAGACTTTTATCCCACTTCAGCTTTTCCGTTTTGTTTGTCATTTGCTTTGTTGAGGAAGCTTGACTCCTAACAATTCTTCTGAATAGGTGGATAGTTCACGTCAAGTCTGTGCCATTTTATGGAGGTTGATTATTTTAAATCCCCGAAATTCTGGTTGTTCGTCGTGTTTGTTAGTATTTTTTTTTCCTCCCACACCCCTCCAGAACCCGTTTCTTCTACCACGTGCGGTTTTGTAGGTCCCATTCATTCATTTTTTTTCGTCCTCTCCCTCACTATTCCTTTTCTCTCTCCCTCTTCCACTCTATTCCTTTCCCTCTCCCTCTACCACTCCACTCCACTCCCACTCTCTCTCTTCTTTCTTCGGTTGCATGTGTGTTACGCCTTATGAGATTCGAGTTCGTGGTTTGGCGGCGGTTAGGCTAATCCTGACGTCCCATAGAAGTCGTTATTGCCTTTATCACGTTGCATGCAATGCGTCACCCCCCCCCTCGTTAGCCTCGTCCGGGCGCGCGGGGAAGCGGGTGAATATTGAGGATCGTGGCGAATTTGAGATCGATCTCCGCGTTGACCTTTTGCCTAGGGTGGCTATTGTGCTTCCCCGTCGTATGGTCCTTTTGCCGTGTGTGTGTGTGTGTCTGTCTGTGTGTCTGTCTGTCTGTGTATGTATGTATGTATTGTACGCGTTGGCTTGCTTCCGGCATCGAGGCACGAACGCGTTCTGTTTCGATGGGTGTTCTTTGTGACTCGAGGGAGTTGAGGCGAGGGAGGGGAGAGAGGAAGAAAGAAAGATTGAAAACAAATAAAGAAAGAGCTGCAGTGAGGAAGGAAAGGAAGAGGAAGGAAAGAAGGAAGGAAAGAGGAAGGAAGGAGTCTTTCCCGGCGGTATGAAGGTGATGGTATTGTGGCGAGTGTTGCTGGTTCTGGGAGGTGTGAGTGGTATCAGGGCGATGGTGTGTAAAGACACGTTTCTCAGTTGGGGAAGGTTTAGTGGTGAATAGGGAGCTTATGAAGTGGGGTTACTGGCGGGATCGCGGGACCTAAATCCAGCGGGGATCTTGCAAATGTCAAGTCGCGGGGGGGGGGGATTGCAACCGCCACCGCCCCCTCCCTCACTACCTTCTCCCCCTCTTCTCTCCTCTTCTCTCTTTTCCTCTCCTCTCCTCTCCTCTCCTCTCCTCTCCTCTCCTCTCCTCTCCTCTCCTCTCCTCTCCTCTCCTTTCCTCTCCTCCCCTCTTCTCTCCTTTCTCCTCTCTCACTCTCTCCTTTGCCCTCTGTCCTCTCTCCCCACCTTCGTCTCCCCCACATTCCGTGATTACCCAACCTTCATCTATCTACGATTAACTACGCTTTGCTCCTTCCTGCCTTTGCTTTTTCTTCCAACTTCATCTGATCGTATCTCCCTATTTTTCTAACCTTTCCCTCATTCTGTGCTCTTCTTGATGCAACATCATGGCTGCGATCATTGATGCAATTGCCATGAGGTTCCTGCCTTATCAGTCCCGTTTAATGACTGTCCGGTATCTTCTCGCTTCTTCATTAGTGTTTTCGCCTTGTTTTTCGTTTTGCTTTCGTTTCGTTTTTGTTTTCCTCGCGGCCCCTTTCCTTGACACACAGGAGCGTGACTTAGCGTGTGCCTCGTGCCTGTTGCGTGACAGAGGCGCTGTCCTCGCCCTCCCTTTGGATCTTTTTTTCCGGGACGTCTAGCTAGAGGACTCGGGCTATTTAGGGCAAGCGAGGCTATTGATTGTTGCGTATTTGTCAGCGCCTTGATTGTAGATTTGCCCGTTCTTTGTTGCCTTTTTTTCTTTTCTTTTGTCTGTTCTTTTCTCTTCTCCAGTTTCTTTTCTTTCCTCTCTCTTTTCTCTCCTCTCCTCTCTTCCTCTCTCTTTTCTCTTTTCTTCTTTTTCCCCTTTCAGTTTTCTCTCTTCTCTCTGTTCGCCTTCTCTCTGCTTTCTTGTTTATTTACTTGCCATCTCTTATTGCTCTCGAATACCTCCTCCTGCCCTCTCTCTCCAGTATTGTGCTCTACCTCCAGCCCCCATTGTTTTGAGCGAGCGAGGCCAAGAGGCAGAGTGCACACGTGTTGAGTGGGTCAGCGGGCGGGCGAGTGGGTCAGTGCGGGTTGACGAGCGGGATGAGGGCAGCGCGGCCAGTGGCTCTCAACTGGGCTCTTGTTGGCACTCGGTAGGGCCACGGCCGCTGTATCCGATGGGTGGGCCTTCACGTGGGGTGGTTTAATTGCCTTGGAATGCTTGATTTTTAGACTATTTTTGGACGTGAGGTGTGACTAATGGATTGGGAATTGTTTTTCTTTTCTTCTTGATGTGTTGGTGAATTATTTAGATTGTTTTATCTTTTTTTTAATCGAAGCATTAATATCGGACTTGTTGATTGATTAGATGGGAAAACAGAGCAGACTCTTAAGCGCTAGCTTGATACAAGCGCTTGAGTGCCTGGTTGGAGCGAATGTTGGCAAGAGTGTCACGGCCGCCCCCCCCCCCCCTCGCCCCCTCTTCCCCCCTCGCTCGACGCCTCGGCGAGCCTCGGTCCGGGCCTGCTTCGGGTTCGCTGCTCTTTCTTGTGGCCCCCTCGGCTCGCGCCCTTCTATTTGTGCTGCCACTGCCTCTCCGCGTTCTCCTCCTCCTCCTCGCCCTCCTCGTTTTCCTCGTCCTCCTCGTTTTCCTCCTCCTCCTCCTCCTCCTCCTCCTCCTCCTCCTCCTCCTCCTCCTCCTCCTCCTCCTCCTCCTCCTCCTCGGCGTCTGTCCCGATGTTCATTTCCTCTTCCCTCCTCTTCCTCCTCTTTGGCGTCTTTCCCGATCTTCTTTCCCTCCTCCCATTCCACCTCATCTTAATCTGTCTCCCTAACATTCCCTCAAGCTCGCCATTCCAACTTATCACACGTTTATTATTATTATTATTTTATCTTTGAGTCGTTATCTTACACGTTTTATTATATTTTGTTTTATTATTATTATTTTTATTTTATCTTTGAGACGTTATCACGCCATGTCTACAACCGAAAGCGTGTCGGATCAAACCTCGAGTCCTGAGGGTCCCCGCGTCTTCCTTCACTGCCACCTGGTGATCGTTCTGCCCAACATTCCTGGCACACGTGACCCTGACGACGTAGTTACAAACCCCCCCTATGACGTTTATTATAATTTTCTCAATTTGTCCTTTCGAAGTAAGTAGCCCTATTGAGGGAGAAGAAAGACAAGACTCAAAGGAGGGCTTGCTGTTATTATTATTATTATTTATATTTTTCTCTGCCATATTGATCTCTGTGCCGTGAAAGTGGGTCTAAAGTGGTTCTTCTCTACGGCCTTCGATCTCAGACACGGTATTTTGACGTGTGACGACCCCCTACACGCACTAGCTCTCCCGAGGGATGTACTTGTTGCGTTGCCTTCGTCTTGCCGAGTAATTTAGTTGGTGAAAAGTATGGTGATGGTGGTCGTTAGTATTTGTGTTATTTGTGAGTTTGTATTATTTTACTATGGGGATTTGTATGGTCAGGAGTATTTAGCGAGTATTTTTATTTCGTTAAGAATGCGTTAGCGAAACGTGTAATGTGTATCAATTTTTTTTTTTTTTATATAGCGATGTATAGCCTTGGTTCACGCAAGACAAACTACCGCGCTCTGAATCGTATGCGTTTGTTAGCACCTTCGCATGCAGTCGTGTGGTCGTGTTGCTCTTTCATCTTTTACCGCGCTCGTTTCTGTATGCTGTCCGTATCTGCGACGCTCTTGTCCTGCTTGCTGATTGCCTGTCTATCTGTGATCTTCTCATGATACGGAGAGAGGGAGATTGTGTGGAGGGATGGAGAGAGGAGGAGAGGAGAAAAGAGGAGAGGGAGAGGGAGAGTGATGGAGAAGGGAGAAGGTGAAAAAGAAGGAGAAAAGGATAGAAGGAAGGAGTTAGAGGGGAGAGATAAAGACAGAACGACAGCAAAGGAGAGTCGTTTTTGAGCGGCTGTCATGGCAAGTGCGATATCAATCTCCGGGTTCGTTGTTTGTGTTTTGTTGTTGCTCGAGGAATCGCAGGCGTGATCCGTTAGCGTTTAAAGTTGCAGTAGGAACAGAGGCCAAAGTAAACTAGGATCTGAGCGCCCACGTACTTGCTTTTCTTTTAAGTGAAAATGATTAAATCGATTCCAATGCCAATAGCCTGACTATAAACAAAGCAGTAGAAATATATATGCGAGGACAACAAAGTGCGACAAAGGAACGAGCCAGAGTTGCGATCACAAAGGGACTGAACTTCCCGACTGCGGCAAAGCAAGTGGTGCGAGAAGACAGCCTCCCCGGGTGTCTTGTTGGCAGCGAGAAGGACTTGGCAACTATCTCCGTAAACGAGAAAGAAGTGAGACATAGACGGAATAAAACAAGAAAAGGGGTATGAGGAGGAAGAGTGATTGAATCGTTATGAAATACTGAGGGAAAAGAGTACTACGTGAGTGGATGCAGGTTTTCTGGCAGCGGGAGCGTCTTCGGTGGCGCGGCGCTCCCCTGGGCGCGGGCTTCCGAGACCAAATTATCCCGACTCGGTGGTTATAACCCGTTCGCGCCTCCGCGGGGCCTGCGGGGCTTCGCGCTCGACGGCTGCGCGGCAATCTGTCCCAGTCTGTCCCGGTTGCCGGTTTGTTTAGGTTGCAGGTTTGTTTAGGTTGCAGGTCCCGTTTCTGATCTGTTCCGGTATCTGTTTTATTCCTGTTGCCGTTCTGTTCTGTTCCGTCTGAGAACAGAACAGAGCAGAACAGTTGCCGTTTTGTCCAGGTGCCGTTCTGTTCCGTGACAACGTTATGGTCGCTACAGGAAATAATAGCTTATCCCTTCTATTTTCAAAAGGTTTCTCTGTCGTTATTTTGCGCTGTTGATGTATAACAGAGCAAGAGATATCCTGCATGGACCCTGGCAGCCGGTAGGGGTCGTGAGGCCTCGTTGCCTTTGCAGTTGCTCGGTTGCACCCCAGGATGCAGGGGGGGCGGGGTAGGACATTGGTTAGGTCTCGTTAGCCTGTTTATCATTTCACTTGATGTCGGGAGGAGGACGAGGACGAGGTCGAGGTCGAGGTCGAGGTCGAGGTTGAGGTTGAGGTTGCGGTCGAGATCGAGAACGAGAACAAAGTTGAGGTTGTGGCTGATAATGATGACGATGATGAGGATGATGATAATTTGTCGATTGTATTCAAACAGGGCCGCATTTTTAACCGCCTCTTGTTTTGTAATCGATTGCTTTAAATTGCAGCCGGAGATTCAAAAGATTTAATCCCTTAATCATGTTCGGGTAACGGTGTTCGGTAGCTTGTACGTGAATAGAAAGTGAAAATGGGGATAAGGTCGACATCATTATATTATATAAATGCCATTCTTACCTTCAGATTCTGGTGAGAACGGAACGGCGAGGGAGAGAGAGAGAGAGAGAGAGAGAGAGAGAGAGAGAGAGAGAGAGAGAGAGAGAGAGAGAGAGAGAGAGAGAGAGAGAGAGAGAGAGAGAATGAAATAGATAAGGAAAGGAGATGGAAAAAAAGGGCTGTAGATATCGTAATGGGTTGATGGTGGTTTAATAGTGGCGGTGCTGATAAATAAAGCCTGAAGAAAGAATTCATAAATATAAAATTTTGCGAGTTGTGGATCTCGCCCTAAAAAATATCCTCTCGATATGGACACAATAGTGATATGTACGTTTCCCTTTGCCAGCCACGAGGGAGGGGGGGACAGATAGTGACGTCACCGCGACGGTTGGTGACGTCATGGTTGGTTCGAATTGGCGGGAAAAAGGAGGTCGTTCTGGCGAGAATTAATGACGTGATGTAAGTGGGCGTGGTTTGTGTGTTCGGTTGCTAGGCCGATATGGATATCTACTTTGCGATAATTGTGACGGGACGTTGGTGAGGTCTGGATGGGGTGGGGGTGGGGGAGGGGACGAACGAATGGCCATAATGTTCCTTTTTTTGTGTGTGAATTTCATCCATTAGAGAAGTTGTTTTTTCTGTGTGTGTGTGTGTGTGTGTCTGTCTGTCTGTCTGTCTGTGCGCGCGCGTGTGTAAGAAAGAATCAATACACACCGTAAATATTTTATTCCGGACGGATTAAGAACATCATGCACTGTAGGCAGGTAGGTCAAGCCAGGCAGGTGGCGTGCTGGTGAGGATTGTTCATAGGGTAATGCACTGATCGATCGCCGTCTGTCGTGTGTGTGTGTCTGGCTCGAGCTCGGGTGCTATGGGGGGAGGGGGGCGGAGGCGAGTAAGTGGGCGTGGAGAGTGTGGGCGGAGGCGAGTAAGTGGGCGTGGAGAGTGTGGGCGGAGGTTAGTAAGTGGGCGTGGAGAGTGGGGGCGGAGGCGAGTAAGTGGGCGTGGAGTGTGGGCGGAGGAGAATAATTGTGTGTGAAGTGTGGGAGTGTTGGGGCGTGTGGGAGAGCTGTAAGGATGTCACGTGGGGTGGAGGGAGGAGCGAGTGGAGATGACGTGGGCGAAGCAAGAGAGACAAAAAAAGTTGCAGGTGGATAGAATACTTGTTTACATGCATGTGGGCGAAGGAGGGAGGGAGGGAGAGAGAGAGAGAGAGAGAGAGAGAGAGAGAGAGAGAGAGAGAGAGAGAGAGAGAGAGAGAGAGAGAGAGAGAGAGAGAGAGAGAGAAGAAGAAAGAAAGAAAGAGTGGGGGTGCGTTTGGGAGGGTGAGGGGAGGGGAATGGGGGGAGTTGAAAGAGAGTGGGCGTTGGCTTGTCAAGGTGGATACTCCAGGGGGTGGTTGATAAGGACAGAAGGACGACTGACGATAGGGAAAACGAATCGGCTTAGGAATGGGATACTGGGGGGGGGGGGGGTGGAGAGGAAGGAGAAGGGAATAGGGAGTGGGGAGGAATTAGCAGGGAGTTGGGGGAACGCAAGGACGGGCGAGAAATGTAGGTGGAAGTGAAGGGGGAAGGAAAGGAAAGGGAAGGAGAGAGTACGTTAAGAGTTACTTGGATCCGTCATAGCTGAAAAGCTTAGTGGCGAGTGTCAGTGAAGTCGGAGGTCGTACTTGACGAGAGCAGCAACATGATCATCGGCGGGCGGATGAATGTAGGCGTCCGGGCGCTTAGGAGGAGGAAGGGGCGCCCGTGAGAGGATACCAAGTAATGCCTCGCGTCGCTGGCAGTGGCAACAAATTGTTTGATTTTTATTATTTAATTTTCTCTTCGTACTTGAGCGGGTTTGGGGTGGGGGGGAGGAATCCTTGGGGTAGGACCTGGTGGGTGTGGGAAGGGGGGGGAGGGAGGGGGCGGGAGGTGGTGTGGGCGGGCAGCTTTTTGCTCGGAGGCGCGGCGAAGGGGGTGGAAGGAGAATAGACGAAAGGCATTGGGATAAATGTGTAATTAAAAGAAAAGGATTAATTACGTTGCGTTTGCTTTCGTTGAATAGGCAGTGTGAATAATTAGTTGATATTCTCGAGATTTTCGCGAGACAAGGAAAGGAAGGAAAGACTGCGTATGCGAGCGTACATGCTGGCGGCGGGCGAGCGTATGTGGGCCGCATAGCTAATTTCACCTCCGATGGCGCTCCTCTCCGGGCAGTTGAAAGTATGTTGCAATGTCCACGCGGAGCAACATAACGACGGCGACGGCTCTCACCCACACGCGCGCGCGCCTGGTCGTCTCTCCTCATGACCTTTAGCGTGGACTGTGAAGTATGTGTGTATCCTGAATGCCATGTGTTTTGGGTCTGGCGCAGTTGCTCGGTTCGCTTCGCGGCTGGTCGTCCGTTTCGCAATCCCCTCCCCCCTCCCTCCCTCCCCTTCTCCCCACCCAACATAATTTGGCGTGATTAGTGTGGGTGCACTGCTTGCGTTAATTTATATTTGTTGTTGTTATTATTATTTTTTTTTTTTATTATTATTTTTTTTATATAGTCGGAAGGAAGTGGGTAGTAGGCTTTCGGGAAAATTTCCAATGGTTTTGTTTATAGATGTGTTTGCGTTGCCTTGTGTTTATTTATATTACGTGATCGGGTGAGCTACTGATTGAGCGATTTGATGTCATTTGGGGAAATTGTTGAAAGAACAATTAAACCGAACATTATATATAAGAATGCAAAATTTGGGGGGAATGTAACATAATTACAAAAGAAATTTTGCCTTTTGCCGTCCTGTTTAATAGGTAGAGGACGAAAGCTCTCGTGGGGGGGGGGGGGCTTTAAGATCGCATAACTCGTGAACTTTTGCTTATGCTCCCTCACGTCCCCCTCGAGTTCATATGCTCTTTCTGTTGCTTTATCGTTTGTTAAGATTCTAGTAATTCGATGTGTGTAGACAAAATATTCACTAAACCCTACTTTCTCTTACTTTAGATATGGGAGTTGGACTGTGATACGGTACGGAAAATCGTATGAAAATACTCCAGATTTGGATTGCATTGTGCAAAACCTTTATATAAACAAAAGCTGAGGAAAGGAAGTGAAGTGCACACTGCTGCGGGTGTGTCACTACTCACTCTCTGGTGCACCCTAAGGGACACCCAGAAAGCCCCAGGGTGAGGCAAAGAAACTGATTTCAGATATTTTGTAGTGAGTGTTTTTCTGAACCCTTGTGATGTGAGTGTTGCCTCTATTATGAACAGAACAGTATGGGCCGCACCAGGAGACCATCGTCAGTATTAAGGGAAATCGGGTAAGTATAGCCATAGTTTTAAGATAAGGAATTTATTAAAAATTTAGAAAAAAAATACAGTAAGGAATTAGGTAAAACTTCGATTAGAATTCGATTAGATATTCTTTTGTTATTGTGTTCGATCTTAAATTGTAAAATATGGCTGAATGTGCCAAACTGATTATAGGCTTCTCCACCTTTTTGATGTTTATAGACACCAACTATTTCTGAATACCTAAGCAAGCACCCGTTGTTTAGACATGCAGGAGGAGAGTATTGTTTGTTATAATGTAATTGGATAACGCCGTACACGAAAGATTTCATTGACTCGGTCGTTAAGCGTATTGGATGCCAGTGTTGCGATCCGACACCGTAGCGTCAAGTGTTGTCTTGGGTACGCTTTTGTGTGTGTCTGTGTCTGTGTCTGTCTCTGTCTATCTTTGTATGGGTCTGTCCAGACGCCTATGTCTGCGTCTGCCTCTATACTTCTGCCTGTAAGTCTTAGTCTTTGTATACGTGTGAATTTGGTGCAAGTGGGTGTGGCCCAGTGATGACGGTGTTTTTGTGTGCATGTACGTCCGCTTTCGTCTCTTGTGCATATGTGTGTGTGTGTGTGTGTGTGTGTGTGTGTGTGTGTGTGTGTGTGTGTGTGTGTGTGTGTGTGCGTGTGTGTGCGCGTGCGCGTGTGCGTGTGTGTGTGTGTGTGTGTGTGTGTGTGTGTGTGTGTGTGTGTGTGTTGTGTGTGTGTGTGGTGTGTTGT
>NC_051391.1:1912227-1939727 GCF_015228065.2 Penaeus monodon | reverse complement strand
GGCGGGAAGCAGAGTGTGCGTTTACAGGAAAGGGAAGTGAAACTGTGCCCTCTGGATTGTTCGTTTTTGTTTGAGGTTGAGAAGGATTTGCCATTTTGTTTGTACCTTTTTTATGCCGTATTTCAAAGTTATTTATTTTCTTATTTTTTTATGAACATTTTTATAGCTATTTCTTTTTCTATTCTTGCATATTTCTTGTGATAATGCACCTTATTGTTTTTTTCACACATTATTGAATTTACAGAACAAAAAATGCATCGAGACTTGTGTATTTAGGCTAGAAACTGAGTTGGGAAGAAAATATGTATAAATATATATTTTACCTTCCTTTACCGCTGTTCATATCATGTTCATATCCATGTCTGTTGGTCAACGAAGCCAGCTATTCCCAACGCGTAATGATACCTGCTGCTAGCTCTTGACAGCTGTAGCCTATCGCTCAGCTGTTCTCGCATATGCTGGTACCTTCATGTTATATATACACATTCGAGACCGTTGCTCTTCTGTTTTGTCTTCGGAGTCTGATTCCCTGTGGCAGGTGAAACAGTTGTTTGTTATGGTTAGTTGTTTAACACCTGGTATTGTGTTTCTCGTGTTCTGTTGTATGTGAGCGAGTCACGTGATGCAGGAGATAAGATTCGATTTAAGATCTCGATTGTTCATTTGTCCGCACGAAACCCGTAATTAAAAGATCCCCATAAAGAGTTCTCTTTTATTTATTTAGGACGGTTATTTGGTATGCTTTTATTTATTTTTTTATTTATTTTTACCGTTCATTTACAGGTCATTCATTCACCGTTCTTTTTTTCCAAGACTTACCTGTATTAGCCCTCGCCAGACCTCGGCCAGACAGCTTCCCACCCACTCGCGGTTTCCCTTCCGCCGCCCGCTTCTAGGACTGGTCTCTATAGATTTTGTTTTTATAAGTGCATGTATGTATATATACTTATATATGTATGTATGTATGTATCCGTGTATGTATTTATATTTATTTATCTATGTATGTATGTCTGTGTATGTATTTATATTTATGTATGTGTATGTATTTATTTATTTATATTTGTAAACGTGTCTTCTTTCCTGATCTGATCGAGCGTGATTTTACTCTACGATTACGACTTTAGACAGAGCAGTTTATTGGGATAAGGATTCATCTATATTTTAATCTTAACTAAAAGTTCAATTATTTCTTTCGCCAATCACAAGGAGCCTAGTGGAAGACACGTTTCCATAGTTTAATGTCTACGCGTGCTCTAAAACATGAAATTCCCTTTGTGGCATGACGTAAATAGTGACATACTTTGTAACGTCAGTTGAAAGTGAGATTTTATTGAGCGGTTTGAATCCAAGACCAAGATGGGGGCGAAGGTGAGGTCGCTGGGGCTGTTCCATCAGTGCGTTCGAAGAAGTTGACGGAGGCACAGTTGTACGTTGTTGAACGCATATACACGCACACAACACGCACACACGAACGCGCGCAACTGCTGAATTTACCTAGGATCCATGGGGTTAGGATGAGGGGGTTGGGAGGGGGGGGGGGCACAGGTGCGAATCTGTTTTGTAAGGAGACCAGGTTGGTGCGACGCAAGATCAGGTTACGCAGCCGTGTGGGCGGGGGTTCCTAACTGGTGCGGGGTGGGGGTGGGGGATCAGGATTGGTGACGTTGATGGAGGGGGGGGAGGGGCGGGGGTTAAGTTCAGGATTGGTGGCGTTGATGGGGGGGGGGTAATATTGCGAGATACGGACCTGTTCTTGGATCTGCAACATCATTAAGCCTGGAGGATAGGAATTGTAATATATATATATATATATATATATATATATATATATATATATATATATATATATATAATCTATGTTCGTATATTCTCATAGGGATGGATAGTAAACTCTCGGAAAGACTTCGCTGACAATATAGCAATTGGAACCTTGTCAATCTCCCAATTTCAGTCAGAAAATCGCTCGTGTATCGGATCGGACAGGTGTTTCCTTTGAGCCGAGGGAGGGGGGGGGGAGCGAGAGAGAGCGAGTGGGGGTCAGTTCAGAGGCTGAGCGGACGGTAGCGAGACGCGGACGCTGTGCGGAGAGTGGCAGTAGCAGTGGGGGGAGAGAGAGAGAGAGAGAGAGAGAGAGAGAGAGAGAGAGAGAGAGAGAGAGAGAGAGAGAGAGAGAGAGAGAGAGAGAGAGAGAAAAGAGAAGAGGGAGAGAGAGGACTTGCTTTGGAAGAGGGTTGGCGGTGATTGTAAAAAGGGCCCGCGTGGAATGTCTTACGTCGTGGAATTCGGACGTGCTTGCGTGGAATAGTGACTTCTGAATACGTTTTCGAAGCTCGTTTCGGATGAGAGTCAAAGATATCGAAGACTTTGCATAGAGCACGGGTGGAATAGACGCACTTGCCAAGGCGGGATTTCCCCGAAGTCGATCAAGTGAAAAGGAGGGTTTGTTTTCCTCACGACGTTCCTTCCCTTCTTCCGCCTCGGAGGGAAAAGAGATACATACTTCTGTAACGTAAGTAGAAGGGAGGGCAAGTGCAGGCTCTCGGTGGGAAGGAGTAGCAAGGGCGGAGTGCGGAGCGGGGCGCTAGCGTATGAGGCGGGCGGAGGTGGGGGCCGTGTGGGCGGGGCGCGGCCGAGGCTCGTCTTGACCTGTTCGGGATTCTAGGCAGCCCCTTCCCCGCTGCTCTGTGCCTTGGCTCCTGCTCTCGAGCCTGGGGCGCCTCAAGCCTATCCTGGCAGAGCAGTGTTCATTATCAGCGTGGGCTTTCTGATGAAGTTAATGGATTGGTGTTTCATGGATTCTTAATAAGTTGACTAGTAGACATGAGTGTCGGTTTTGTTTAGATCACGTTCATTAACTGCTAGACACGAACATACTGAATGAAAAAAGAGTGAGTGAGTGAGTGAGTGATTGAGGAAGTAAGTGAGCGAGTGAGTGAGGGATGGGGCTGAATGTGTGTGAAGCGCTTCGTCAACATTATCACCGGCCACAGTTTGTATTGCTGATCTCACTCTCGGAACGTTACGGCCGGCATTCCACGGCACTGTCACGCGGTCGGGCGGTCGGGCGGCGGGGCGAGAGCCACATCTCGACCCAGTTCCCGTTTTCTTTAGCGGCTCGGAAGCGTCTGTCTCGTGCGGGAAGCGGGAGGCAGTGCAACAACTCCTGCGGTCTGGGAAGTCGTGATCGAGGCAGCTTCGTGTGCCAGTAATGAGTGACAGTCGGGGGAAGTCAGGGCCTGCGACGCACCTCTCGCCTGAAGGAGCCTTGTGTGCGACGGAGCCCAGCTGGAGGACGACAGCTGGCACAGGTTTGCAGGGTTCCGGAAGGGTGAATTTGAGGGTGAAGGGTGGGGGTGCGGAGAAAGGCGATGTGCGAGTGCATGTTAAACGTTTGTGGTGCGAGAGCGAGTGTCTTCAGCCCGATCAAATTCGTATCGGAATACCTCACCGTTGGTCGGTTTTGGAAAGTCTGATTTCGAAATCTCATTGGATGGAAGGATCGCGTTTTGAGGTCATTTGTTGAGTGTAATGCATTTAGCCGATAACTTGTTAATTGTACAGGAAGGCAGGGAAGGATGAAACTCGATTTTTTATGGTGGGTATTTCCAAGATTACGCCTTGGGTTTGTTTACTATTAAGGCTTATGGTTTGATATTTGGGATTTTTTTATAACGTCTATGCTATGAATTATGTTTTGAAATATAGAATCGGGTGTGCGGTGTTTACAATACAAAGCAAAGGAAATACCAACTTGAGACAGGTTCTACAAGTCTACGTTGGTGTTTCTGTAACGGTATAGGAGTGCAAACGTGCAAGCTGCGCGGGGGAGCGATACTCGTTGCATAGGAATCGTCAGAGAATGCGAGACATGGGCACATTATCCACGTGGCTGGGTTGCATCCATTGTCATTCCTCAGTTGTCATCCTGAAGTGTTGTGAAAGAGCGGAAAACATATACGTGTAAAGCGTGTTATCAGAAAATCAGAAGAAAAAAACGAATCAAGTTTCATAAGACCAAATACAAAAAAGGCTTAAAATATTACATGTCAACCGTCAAGAGAGCAAGGTTGGCCGGATGAAGTAGAACTGCATGGGTTGACAGGACCTCACTCGGTCCCCTTACATACACAGTGCCGCCTGGGGGGTATACCGGACCGTATTTATAGTCCCTTGCCCAGGCGCGCCCTTGCCAGAATACCTTGTCCTGGGAGGCAGCAGGTTGAGTTTAAAGCAGGGTAGGCGATTAGTTCTTGCCACAGAAATCCGGAAGGAAGTCGTTAAGGCGGAGAGTGAGACGAGAACGAGACGAGACGGTCGAAAAAAAAAAAAAACACACACACAGGACGTTAGGGAAGGTGTCAGTGCTCGCGGGCAGGTGTGCGAGGCGCCTTTTTTCGCTCACTTATTTATGCTAATTCTTCTCTTCTATCCTTAGCTCTCGCATTCTTCTTCTTCTACTTTATGGTCTCCAGTCTCACCTCTCCCTCTTCCCCCATTCATCGCCTGCCGCGTCTCCCTCCCCTCTCTCCCCTCCCCTCCGCCCCCCTTTTCGCCCGCCCTCCTCTCCCCCTCCCCCCCCCTCCCCCCTCCCTCCTCCCCCCCCCCTCCCCCCTCTCCCCCCCTCTCCCCTCCCCCTCCGCCCTCTCCCCCCCGCCCTGCTCTCCCCCCCCTCCCCTCCGCTCCTCTCTCTCCCGCCCCCCTGTCTCCTCTCCCCCCCCCCGTCCCCCCTCCCTCTCTCTCTCTTCTCTCGCTCTTCTCTCTCCTCTCTCCTCTCTCTCCTCTCTTTCCTCCCTCTTCTCCCTCTCTTTTTCTCTCTCTTTTTTTTTCTCTCTCTCTCTCTCTTCTCTCTCTCTCTCTCTCTCCTCTCTCTCTCTCTTCTCTCTCCCCTCTCTCTTTTCTCTCTCTCTCTCCTCTTTCTCTTCTCTTCTCTCTTCTCTCTTTTCCTTCTCCTTTCCTTCTCCTCTTCTCTCTTCTCTCTTTTTTTCTCTCTCTTCTCCCTTTTTTCTCTCTCTCTCTCTCTCTCTCTCTCTTCTTCCCCTTCCCCTCTTTTTCTCTCTCTCTTTCTTTCTCTCTCTCTATTCTCTCTCTCTCTCCTATCTCTCTCTCTCTCTTCTCTTCATTTTTTTTTTTTATATATAATATAATATAAATATAATTTAATTTAATGTAGTTATTATATATAAATATATATATATTATATATATATATATAATATATATCATATAATATTATACATATATATATATATATACATTTTATAAATATAATTAATTATATAATATACCTAATATATAATATAATAATAAAATTTTAATTATTATATAAATATATACATATATATATATATACATATATATATAGATAATATGTATTTGATATATGATAGTATATATTAGTAATTATATAAAAAATATAAAATATAGTAAGAGAAATAGAAATAAAATTATAAAATATAAATAATATATGAATATAGAAAATAATAATAAAAAGAAGAAGGGGAAAAAAGATTAAGGAAAAGTTAACATATAAAAGGAAATATAATAAATATAAGAAAATATAATATAGATAAAAGATTAGAATATATAATTAAAAATATAAAATTAAAATATATATATATAAATTAAATATTTAAAAAATAGAAGAATTGAAAAAAAAATATATATATATAATAATAATAGAAAAATAATAAGATATAGATATATATATATGAATATAAAATAATTACATATAAAATATAAAAAATATACAAGATATAATATATATAATATATATATTATATAATATATAATATATATAATGTAAATTACTATTTTATATATATTATAAATAATATATTTTATTAAAATATTAATTTATATATATTAAAATTATGATATATAATTAATTATTAAATTTTTATATATTAAATTTATATTATATATATTTTTATAATATTATATAAAATATATTATTTTATATAATATGTATAAGATATTAATATTAATATATATTAATAATATATTATATTAAAATATAATTAAAATAATTTTATATTTAATATAATATAATATTATTATAAATAATTTATATTATATATAATATATATATATGTTTGGGGTTTAGTGAAATGAGTGAGTGAGTGAGTGGATGTGTGAGTGAGTGTGAGGAGTGTGTGTGTGAGTGAGGAGGGTTTAGTGTGTATAGGGTTTTATTTGATATTAGATATTTATGTGTGTGTGTAAACAATGTGACAAATCAAAAACACAAAAAACAAACACATAAAAACACACATCGTTAATAGAACAACCTTATGATCAGATACCTGATAGCATTAGGAAGAATAATCCCAATTCACAACTTGTTTGGCCCTATAGATATTTGATACGGTACCTGTACTCGTGTTACAACCTGTGCTGTGGGAAAGTGACCTCTGAGTGGTGGGCAGCCTATAGAATGATAAGCACTTTCTTTTTTAGAGTTACTGGAATGATAACCAATTATTGATGATAGTGGAATCATTTTATAATATTATATATTATATATTATATATTATATATTATTACTTTTGTTCATGTCATTCATTATTATTTTAATCTGTTTTTTATCATATTATTTTTATTGTATTATTATCTCTTTATCATTAATGTCATTGTTATTATTATTGTTATTGAAATTACTATCATCATCATCATGATCATCATTATTATTATTATTATTTTATTATTATTATTATTATTATTATTATTATTATTGCTGTTTTTTGTAATTATTCTTATCATTATGGAAACCATTTTTTGTTGTCATCATCATCATTGTTATTGTTGTTATATTTATTGTTATTAATATTATTTACATTGTATTATTATTTTTTTTTCATCATACATTTTCATTACAGTTATTGTTATTTATTTATTTATTTTTTTATCATTATTGTTTTCATCATCATTATTGTTATTATTATTATTATTATTATTACTGTTACTCTTATTAGTACTATTACTATTACAATTACTATTACAATTATCATTATCAAACCATTTTTTATTATTATTATAGTTATTATTACTTGTATTATTACTACTGTCATTTTAGATGACTTTTGCTTGCTTCTGGATTGTGCTTTTGGATGCTCAGTATACAGTATATAAGGTTACATGAAACTTGAAAGTAAATTGAAGTTGTGGTTGCCAAATCCAGAGAAAAAAGGGATATTTATTTTCTGATTGATAGTCTTCAGTTTCTTGTCCAGTTTATAGTAATGGAATAAACGGTGCAGGCTTTCCACTCGCAAAACTGTAAAATATATGTATTTTTCCTGTTTATTTTTGAAGTTATTGTAAGGCTCAATTTTGTTCTTTCTTTCTTTATTCTATTTTTTCTGTCTTTCTTTTTTTTTCTTTCTTTTTTTTTACTTTTTTCTGTGAGTACTGAGCCTGTAGTCTTAATTATGTATGCAACTCGTTTTTTGATGTTGTTATTATATGCTTTACACTTTTTACCCTCACATATTAATATTTTTATTTATGAAGAATTCTATTTGTTTTGGTAATAGGTAGGCATGTATATGACTAAAGTACATCAAATTATTCTTGGGTAAAAAGAAACAAGAAAAACAAGCTTGAATGTGCATATGTGTAGAGTATGTGTCAAGGACTTTTTCTGGTTTGGCAGTAGCAGATCCTGTTCTCTGTTACAAAGGAGTGCGAAGGGAAATGGCAATTGAGAGAAAAAGAAATTAAATTGGACTTAGAAACAGTTTTTAGTTTGGAATGAAATATATTCATCCATATGATAGACTTATGTGCAATTTACTGATTATATTTTTTCTCTTGATTTTTTTCCAGACAACAACCCAAGTCAGACTACACCTATAGTACCTCACTCACTTACCGTGATCGAGTGACCCCAGACCGGAAGATCGGGTCCCCAAACATGTCCCGTCGGTCTCTTAGGGGTGGGAATGTGGGCTACCTCAAATCCCCAGATTTCTCAACCGCTGGGTTAGATAGTGAACTCACAACCAGTAGCCTTAATCTCAGGAACCGAGCAGTACTTAGGTCCATGGATGCTCTGTCAGGTAAAGTGTTTGCACTGTTTTCGTACCTCTGTTATTTGTACATCACGCTGATGGAAGGGGCTTTTAAGTAGATCAGAGTTGGTAGTTGTGTTTTAAGATAAGAGAGTTGTTCTTTTTTTCTTTTTTTGCCAGTTATTACAGCATTTGATTTCTTGTATCAAGTTCTTATCATGTGGCCATAGAGGTTAATATTACATAATTTTTTTCTTTGTAAATTTCATATGCTTTCAAAAATGATGGTCAAGTACCATGTAGTATTAATTTTTTTATTTGTTTTTCATACATATACCTTATGCATAGGTGACTTTGTCCTCAGTGATTGTAAGCCTTATTTTTTTATGGCCATATATATTTATTGAGTAATATATTTGTGATTTGAATATAAAATAGTTTAGAGAAAATAAAACTAGATGTTATATTGTTATTACCCCGTGAAGCAAAGTAATATTAATCACGTAAAAGTAAATCCTGCAAATAAAATTGTACTTATGAAGCCTCTTTTTTGTGGGTTTAGATACCAGCGATGCTGAAGACACGCAGGAACAGCTCATCATACCCAGGAGAAGATCCAGTAGGAGTCGAAGTATTGATGTCATGCCCAAGTCAAATGGCACAGCGATGAGCAGAACAATAACATCTTCAAGTAAGTACATGTTTACCTTGTGTGTGTAAATTTTATTCCTTTTCCATAATTTGTATATGAATGATACATCTGCCTCTGTTGCTGCCACCTCCTCTTCCTCCTCCTTCTCCTCTTCCTCCTCCTCCTCCTCTTCCTCCTCCTTCTCCGCCTCCTCTTCCTCCTCCTCCTCCTCCTCCTCCTCCTCCTCCCTCCTCCTCCTCTCCTCCTCCTCCTCCTCCTCCTCCTCTTCCCTCCTCCTCCTTCCTCCTCCTCCTCCTCCTTCCTCCTCCTCCTCCTCTCTCCTCCTCTTCCTCTCTGCTCTTTCCTCCTCCTCCTTCCTCCTCTCTCTTCTTCCTCCTGCTCCTCCTCCTCCTCCTCCTCCTCCTCCTCCTCCTCCTCCTCCTCCTCCTCCTCCTCCTCCTCCTCCTCCTCCTCCTCCTCCTCCTCCTCCTCCTCCTCCTCCTCCTCCTCCTCCTCCTCCTCCTCCTCATTGTCAGGATAAGGCGTTACTTGTTGCACTAAAAATATGTACAGTGTAATTGATCAGATGTAGATTTTATGGAACATTTTAGAATCATACATCTTTTGTTCCATGGAATGCCATAGAAAGTTCAGTACTGTTATCACAGTTGTAGGCATACCAATTGTATCAGAGAAGCATTGCATGCAAGCAGATGCTTATCGTTTTAAATTTATACCTGTTTTTTTTGTCTCCTAAAATCAAGTAATATTTCATTAACAGCTTACACAACCACAAGAACCCTCCATCGTGGCCTTGATGCAGATAGTGATGTTGATGATGGCAGTGAGTCTACAGTTCCAATTCGTGCAACACCGTTGACGGCAAGAGGTGGAACACCCCTTGGCCGATCCTCAACGCCACTCACTGCATTGAGAAACAGATCATCACTCACTGCTGAAAATACCAGAGGAGGCTACACTTTGGCAAAGGGGGCCATTGCTGAAGACATTGAGGAAGAAGATGAGAAACCCAAAAGTAACTGTTTTCCCTTTTTCATAACTGTATGAGAATTTTTCATTCACTATTTTGTCAACTTTTTGCCTTCATGTAATAACTTTAATTTTGCGAGAATTACTTGGTTAACATAGTCATAATCTTGAATCAATTTGTTAATGTAGACAGGATTGAAGGTTTAGTGTGTATATGTATTTGCACAAAATATAAAAATTACTAATAAGTTCTTTGCAATAACCAGATACTATTGTGGCATGGAGTCAGAAGAGCTGGGAGACTGTGGTGCGAATAACAATGATAATGACCACATCAGTGATAGCCATGGCCACAAGAGCAGTTACAGCCACTACCTCAAATAAAGTCGATGAGGATTCCCAATCAGAGAAGGCCTCTCAGTCGTCGTTCATATCCAGAATTAACACAACACGAAGGAGGATGGTAACCTCGACAACCGAGTACTGGGAATCGATGAAGGAACGCTTAAGGAAGAACCCCATTCTTATCTGGATCCCTTTGCTGCTCCTGCTCCTCTTATTGGCTCTTGTGGGTGAGTTGACGCTGCTTGTTGTTCCTCCATTCAGTGTGTAATGCTGCATGCATATTTATATCAACACTTCGTTAATTCTGTGTGTAAGTGAAGCCACCTTATTAAAAAATGATTGAGTGGAAGACATTTACATTGTCAATATGCTTCAGAAGGCCCACTAAAACCATATTTTTAATCCAAGCATATTGATAGGGGTTAAGAAATATGGATTTTTATTATGATTACTTATTATTACTGGGAATGTAATTTTGGGAACTGTGAATTAAGAGGATATGGAAAGAATCAGAATTGCAGTTTATGGTTTCCACTCAGATGCAAATATTTACTCTCAGATAAATAAGTTCTTTCACATATCTTTAAAGAAATAAACAATTATGTTCATCCTATTTATTTAGTTCTGGTGATTTGAACTACAATTTTGAAGATTTGATATTGTATCAGCTCTGTGCTACAGCTGTTTGGTTATTTTGTCATTTATTTATTTATGAATTTATATGACCTTTTTTCAAATAATAGAGAAAGATTGTAGTTCAGAAAAAAATGTTTTAGCTGCATAATATTCTGTGGAATGAGCAATTTGGCTTCTGATTTAAAAACAGAGAAATAAACTTTTAAGAACCACCAATGATTTGAAATAAAATAATAAATGCTAATAGATTTAAAACTGTTAGGAACTGATGAGCTTAACTTATTGATGCTGGGGTGGCAGAAATATGTGTGATGTTCACTGTGCTTTTAGTTTCTTTGTTGTGTTTGCACATAGATGGCTCTACAAGGACATAGTCACCAAGGAGTCAATTTTAGTCCTACCAATCTCACATTTTTATCAATTTCTTTGATTTTTGTAAAAAATCCTTTATATTTTTTGTTATTAGTATTGTTAATGACATTATAATAATCATATAGTCAGTAAATATAATGGCAAGAGATGCAACCCCAAAGTCACCAGGAAAATGTTGTGTTCACTGTAGTATTGTTTTGTGAAATGGCTCGGCAACTGATCAGCCACAAAGGAGTCAATTAGTAGACCTTGTGATTTTTTTTTTTAGTAATGCTGTGAGAATCAATGCTGTTATATTTATTATAGATATTATAATTATTATATTGTTATTGGGATTACTAACAGCAATATTTGATATCAAGAAATATTTCCAAAAATCAAAACAAAGGGTAAACAGGTGAGACAGACGAGACTCATAATTGGCTTATTGATGACATAGTACTTGTGGAGCCATCTGTGTGTAAAAGGAATTGATAAATTAAACTTACAGTGGGCATGACGTATATGACATCCCTGGTGGCTTTAGGTTAACTAGAGAAAAACAAACAAACAAGGAAAGGGAAATCTAATAATTGGCTCCCTGGTGGCTAAACACTTGTTAAAACCTGTAAGTGCAAAAAAAAAAATCACAAAACTATAGTGGACAGTATATATATCGTATTTTAAGCACTTGATGTATTCTATGATTCATATAAAGGGATCACCCACCAGAATATCATTTAGGGAATTTAGTTATTTCTCCCCATTTTGTGAAGAGCGCATCCTGCCTGCTTCATAAATGTTTGGTAGATTAGGTTTCAGAGTAAATTGTGTATAGGGTTTGGCTCTCATTTATCATTTATTTCTGTAAGATAGAGCTGTTGTTATATCCACAATATCTTTTTGGTTGTATTTGATGTTCAGGTTGGATACTCAGGAACTAGTTTTGCACAAAGTAGATGTGACTGCAGGTTTAAATCATTATATTGCGATGAATATTAGTTTTCTTTAGTGTTATTTTTGTTAGAATGTGTAGTAACTAACATTTGTTTACAAACATTGTGGAAAACTTTGAACTACACCTAAAATCTGATAGGGCACACTGCTACATAAGAACAAGGAGAATATTTGAGCTTCAAGTTTATATTCTAAGCTGTGTGTGGCTTTGTGTGTTCTATTTTAAGGGCTGATATCTTGAGAATAAGCTCTTGAAACTGTGGAGAAAATCTTTTTGTCTTTTAGCTGCTGGATTTTTTTTCCTTTCTTTGCTTCAGTAATGAAATGGAATAAGACTTGCTTGTTTGCTGTGATTATTCTTGTTTTTTCCCTTCTTTTGGGGATGAAATATGATATTGGATGATAGAGAGAGAGAAAAAGAAAGGTAGTTACTTGATATGATATGATATAAGTTATTTTTCCATGTTTCCTTTACAACCAGTTGTATTATGTAAAGAAAAGAAAAGAAAAGAAAAGTCCACAGTTCAGTAATAGGGGTAAATCTCTGATATTCAAGGAGATATAAACGTCATGCTTAATTTTTTTATATTCCTCTTTCATCAAGGTTATTTGTGCTGATTTGTTGTTTTCAGGTTGCAACATACCAAGCTCTCCAACCAACAGTACTCAATCTACTAATAATGCTATTAATAATTCTCTAATAACTTGAATATTTCCTTTCCTCTGATAAAAAAAAAAATCAAACAAACTTGGAAGCTCTTTTATTTTATCTTGTCTCTTTTCATTCCTCTAAGATAGTATTATGGGAATCACCAATGCCCATCCTTAAAATGAGTATTGGTTTACACATAAGTGCTAGTTGGCATTCGTAAAATAAGTGCAGCCTGTAGTGCACTTTAAAGTATGATATGTTGATTAGCATGTGGTAGTTTGCTGTCATAGTTGAAGTATTACCTATAAAGTTTTATAACTGCATGTGCCATGTTAATCAGACTGCATGATAGCAGTATGTATGAGATGTGTTACTAATATTTGTGTAGAGGGGGCTTTCTGCTAAGTTAAGATTTCCTCTCGATTAAGATATGGTTACCAAGATTAAAAAATCCCCTCTTTTATGCTTGTAAAGCATTCACCTGATAACATGAGCCAAGAAAGCAGTTAAATTAGTTGCCTGATGCTTAAGAAGGATTCCAAGCTACAGATGCTCTATAAAAAAAAAATATATATATTTATTTATTGTCACTTAGGCATAAGCAGATTAATTTGTTGGTATATCATATTTTAGTTCATACTTGTGTATTTCTGTTTCTGATATTTAAAGGATGAAGTAATTATGTTATTATCGGGACCAAAATAAAAAAGGGAAAGCTGTTAAAGTTAATTTCGATTCATGTTATCAGAAGAATGACCAGCTAATGATAATTTTCTCTACTAACAGCTTACTGGTGGCTGTTGCAGTCCCGTGCCAAGACAGGTGATGCTACTGATCCCAAAGAAACTGATGGAACCTCATTCCTGACACTTCTTGTGACTTCTGTCTCTGACATGACCCATTCATCAATATCTGGCATCTCTTGGGTTTTTGGCCTTGCTTGGCTGTCCCTCGTAGACTTGTGTGAATGGATTGGATCTGCATTTGTTGCTGGTGTATCTGCTGCTTGGGTATCAGTTTCGGGCATGTTCACATGGCTTGGGTCTGTGACGTATGCCTGCCTTGCTTTTGCATTAGACTGGCTGTATATTGTCTTAGGGTTCCTGCAGTATATAGGCCTAGCCATCCTAAGTTTCTTTACTTCTGGTGTCTCTTATCTCTCTGCCCTCTTCCTTCCTGTCAATGATACCAATAACAATATGGATGAAGCCCAAACCACCACGGAATCATGGAGCGTAGTTGGCTGGGTCTCGAGCATCGTCTCCAAGGAAAGTTTCTCTCAGTTATATGCAAGTGCTACTGAAATAACCCAAACCTCTGGAAATTGGTTATGGAATAGCTGGCTCTGGCTTATTGTGACCCTTGGAGAAACTCTAACTTCTGCTGCTGCTTATGCCCAGTGGCTCCTCTACAGCCTCTTTTCTCTTGTTGTCTACCTGTTAACGGGACTGTGGAATCTTCTGTTATATTTGATCCTTGGTGTGACTGGCCTTATCACATCTGCTGCATCATCAGTCTCATATGCTGCTGTTACAACATCTTCGGCGCTGACCAATGGTGCCAAGCTGGTAAGGCACTATATCCCTTTGTTAGTTTTTTAGCAAATACTTGTAGAATATGATGTTCAGATTATTGATTACTATATCTTAATAAAAAAAGGACAGGTTTATTTAAAATTAAACAACTTTCATATATTAACCCTTCTCTTGCTTTCTGTTCCAGATTGCCTTACCTTTTTATGGATCTTCTGAATCAACAAAGGAAACCACCAGTAAAACGGTCATCACAACTCCAAAAGTGGAACAGAATATCAATGTGAACAATCACTCAGTGGTTGAAATTGTGGACCGAGTATTGGGTAGCGAGGAGTTGAAAACCCTCATTGCAGCTGTGGCATCAGAGAGTTCCACAAAGGGACAGTTGACTATGGATGATGTATCAAATCTTGTGAAGTGAGTATTGTGGGTATAATGCTATTAGAGCATGATAACCGATTTAGAAAGTTTATGATAAATTTGCTATTTTTTGTTATTAGTTGAGTAAATTTGCGTTGTTTTTCTTCAAAGGTCTGTTGTTGAAGGAGAACTTAACACATTCAAAGAGGAAGCGTCTGCCTTGCGAGATGAGGTAGGCTCAAAGATTTCAATAACGGAGGATACCAACAACTACATCTTGTCTATGCAGGCGCATCAAGAACACCTTATCAAGCAGTTGGATGAGGTATGGAATATTATTTCTCCTTCATTTCTTATATATATATTCTTATATATTTTTATAGTTTATTTTTGGGTTAGAAAATATCATTCCTGGAGTTGTCTTTTATTAAGTTATCCTGCTTTGAATGTGTAATCTAGGGATCCATCTTTCAAAATATTGTTACTAATTTGTTTTCTGAACACTAGTTGGGCACAAGACTAATCAAGATGGAAGGATCTAATGAGGAGAGTCAGAAACTATCAGCAGAACAGCGTCAAGAGTATGAAGATCAGTTGACGGGTCTCAAGAAGGAGATAGACCTGCTTGGCACTCATCTCAACAAATTACAGGTAACATTTTTGGATGGAATAAGATGCAAAGGGTTATTATTGTCAAAAGTTGACCATTGAATGCTAATTGATTTAGAATGCAGTCTACTTGAATTTGCTATTTTCTTCCATATAACAGACCGACCACACCAACCTTGCTACTGAAGTTAAGAGCTGTTGCAAAAATAGCAGTCTGACGTTAGCTGATGTAGAGAGACACGTCACCACTTTACTTGGGGACATCCTAGGCCTTCCAGCATCCTCTCAAGATGAAGGAGCAGAAGATGGAGTGAATACCTGGAGTGCGGGAGAGATGGGTGCTTGGCTGAAGAGCTATTTTGTTGCCAAGGATGAGCTGGAAACAAGACTCAATTTGCTAACGGCATCAATGCAGATGAAACCAGTGGAAGGTATGCTTTAACATTTATTATTATTATTATTATTATTATTATTTTCTTCTTCTTCTTCTTCTTCTTCTTTCTTCTTCTTCTTCCTTCTTTCTTCTTTCTTCTTTCTTCTTTCTTCTTTCTTCTTTCTTCTTCTTCTTCTTCTTCTTCTTCTTCTTCTTCTTCTTTCTTCTTCTTCTTCTTCTTCTTCTTCTTCTTCTTCTTCTTCTTCTAATTACTCTTAACCCATTGCCGACGGGTGGCATGTACGTACATGCCATGGCATGGCGGGACCATCTGCCGGGGGCATGTACGCACATGCCATAGAGGATGCATGCACATGCCATGAGTTTTTTTTTGTTACAATCACGGCAAAAGATTATTTTTCTGCCAGTGAAAGTGTGATTAAGTCGGTTTTAACACTTTCTCATTTTTACCATGCAACAAACAAAAAAAATGCAACAACCGACATTTCAACTCCATGATGCCGCACATGCTTATTTTATTCGGACTATAGACCGAATAATGTCAACTAGGATTTCTATATAACACTAAAATACCTTCAGTCCGATTTATCAGGAAGTTTGGCAAGTAAGCACTGTAACAAATCATGAAAATGAAAGAACAAAATTTTGAGTATTACGAAGGAAACGCAGGGGGTGCTGGTAATTGGCATATGGTGCCAGCATGCTAGGGCAACGATATAAGCCCCCGGCAGCGAGGCCCGGGCCTCTATGAATGCTACCTGTCAGTAATGGATTAAGGAGGGTGAAAATGATCTTCAGAACTTTTCATGAAATCACTCAGACATATTATTCAGTGTATCATGTCAAAAGTAAAAGCGATCAATTTTTAAAAAAGGGAATTAGTAATGATATTAGTAATAATGATAATGATAATAATAGTAATGATAATAGAATAATGAGAAAAATAATGATAAAGATTAATAAGAAATAAGAAAAATAGTGAAGTGAATAAGAATATAAATCTATAATAATGATGATTATGCTAATAATGATAATGATGATAATAGTGATAATGATAACGCTGATGATGATGATATTTTTAATAGTAATAATAATAATAATAATAATAATAATAATAATAATAATAATAATAATAATGATAATAATAATAATGGTAATAATAATGATAGTAATTAGGATTGTGATTATAAGCAGATACTAAGAGTTATAATGAAAATAATAATAATGATATAGATAATAAGAAACAAGGAAAATAATGAAGAGAATAAGAACTTTAATTGATAAAAAAAAGAAATAAAATAAAATAATAATAATAATAAAATAAATAAATAAAAGAAAAGCATTAGATTTATGTCTGTATCATGAGACTTCTAGAGAAAGGATGCACGTTCTCATATACGTATGCATAATGAATGAAACCTGAGGAAATCCGTTTTAAGAAATATTCAAAATAATGGGTGTGTCTAAATGGTAGATCGTAAAGTGCGTGGTATAAGTTCTTACATGCATTTTTAATTTGAATTGGGAATGTGTGAGAAAAAATAGGAATATAAGTGATCTGTATTCATGTTGACAAATGTATAAAAGTATGAATGAGAATGAATATCTTCACAATACAAGAGATGTACTTGACTGGTTTCGATTGTATCTTCGTCGGAAACGACGTATTTCTGACGAAGATACAATCAAAATCAGTCAAGTACATCTCTTGTATTGTGAAGATATTCAATTCATTCTCATTCATACCTTTTGTACAGGAATATAAGTGTTATACATCCTCTTTTGATTTTTTAATGTTTAATTAAACATAATTGAAGGTCAAGAAAGTGGTTACAAGTCTTGCAAGAGGATATATGACAATATTTCTGATCAAAAAGATTTAAGACATTTTGAATATTTTAAATAAAGACAATTTTAGGGACACTAGATAGATAATTCAAGAGAGGAGATTGCCTTCCTACCTATGGAACAAATTATGAGAGTATACAAATCTGTTACAGGTGAGACCGATACAGACAAAGCTTCAGGAGTTCTGATACAGCAGACAATAGCACAGACCACACAGATGGTAATGGACACTGTTTTGGAAAAATTGCGAGCAGAGATCCATAAGCAGCATTCTGAATTCTCTGACCAGGCACAGCAGCAGGTAACAGACCAAGTCAATCTCCAGATTCAGGCAGCAGCTGAAGTCCTGGGAACACAGATTACAGATCAGTTACAGCATCGTTTTGAGACCACAAAGGTACAGATTACAGACCAAATCAACATTGCTGTAGATTCGGCAGTCAAGGATTCCGTGTCCAAGTCAGTTGCCTCAGTTGTACCTGAAGTTGTAGCAAAGGCAGCACCTGATATGGTTGCAGCAGTTGTTCCTGACATAGTTGCACAAGCTGTTCCAGGTGCAGTTGACTCTGCAGTAAAGATTGCAGTTGCAGAGGCTGTACCAGAAGCTGTAGAAATAAAAGTGTCTAGTGCTGTACCATCTGCTGTACGAGATGCAGTTGCTGAGTCTGTTCCTGAAGCTGTTGCTAAAGCTGTGCCAGAAGCTGTATCAGAAGCTCTACCAGGTGCTGTCAATGAAGCAGTCAACACAGCTGTTCCTGAGGCAGTATCAGCTGCAGTTCCAGAAGCTGTTGCCTCTGCTGCACCAGAAGTGGTAGCCTCGCTCCTGCCATCAGTTGTACAGGCTGCAGTAAATGAGACAGTGTCATCAGCAGTTCCTGCTGCAGTGGAAATGATTGTAAATAAGGCAGGTGATCAAGAGTTAAAGGTAAGGCCTAAGACTCACTTTAGGAATATATATGGAATCAAGGCCTAGTTGTAAAGAGGTAGGAGTGAATATACTGTTTATATTACAGACATGATTAGATGGATATGTACATGCATTGTATATATTTTTTCAACTAATAGTATTTATTTACAATTGCAGCAGAGTGGAGGTGACAACATTGCCATTATGGGAGTCTCCTCTGCAACAGACAGTAGTGAAGAAGGGAAACTATCTGCTACAGTCAACATTTCTCAGAATCTTAACAATGGATCAAACTTTTCATTTGTACCATCTGGCAGTGCATTCTCAGCAGGGTTAAATGAATCTGCCGTAATACAGATAGTTAAAGATGCACTCATGAAGTATGATGCAGACAAGACTGGAATGGTGGATCATGCCCTAGAAACTGCCGGAGGAAATATTATATCAACGCGCTGCACGGAGAGTTACCAGGTAAGATGAAACGAGTATAAGAGAAGCATCCTCTTCTGCACTTATACTGTCTTTGAATATATTGCTTACTTTATTGTGGATTTTTCAGATATGTTTTCTATCAAGCTTATTAAATAATATATTTATTTATTTTATTTTATTTATTATTTTTATCTCTCAGGTACACCAGGCTGAAGTGAGCATTCTTGGATTCCCTGTATACCGCTATTCAACAAATACCCCTCGCACCATCATCCAGCCGGGGCGCATGCCTGGTCAGTGCTGGGCATTCAAGGGATCTCAGGGCTACATTGTGATTCAACTGGCTGGATCTGTCCGACCAACTGGATTTAGCTTGGAGCACATACCCAAGTCTCTGTCACCCACGGGGGAAATCGATTCTGCCCCACGTGAGTTTGAGGTATGGGGCCTGCAGCAAGAGAGTGATGAAGGAGTTTATCTTGGAAGCTATGAGTATAACCAGAATGGAGATCCACTTCAATACTTCCCAGTTACCGAAGAAAATGCCCAGTATTTCCCAATGATTGAGGTCAAAATTAATAGTAATCATGGGAATTTGCAATACACCTGCATTTACAGATTTAGGGTTCATGGTTTGCGGTATGTTTAAATGATGTACCATTGATCTCAAGTGCTATTAACTTTAGATGTGACTGTGGCCTTAGATTCAACAACTCCATTTGCATATCTGGATGAGTCATACTATCCTATTTTGTCAAATACTGCCAATCTCCTGTCCACTGATTTTTATTTTAAATTTTTTGTATAGATTGCTTGACTGAAATCAGAATCCCAAAGCCATATGTGCTTTTATGAAGTTGGATGTATTGTAAAGACATCAGTACCTGTTGTTGCCAGGGTAGTGAATCCCTTGGTGAATATGAAAGTGTGATAGTGTTTTCTCTTTTAATTTCTTTATTGTACAGTAAGACTGGACTGCAAGCTTTATATTCTTGTACATTGTACAGCACATTTCCTCTGGAATGAAAAATTGATCTCTTGTATGTATATTTCATTCTTTCATCGAAGAAATACAAAATTGATGTGCAAGTTGCCAAGTTCATTTTAAGCTACTTACTCAGCTAACTCTTGATTTACATCATTGACTGATTAAAAACTCCCCTTCCCTTGATAATACAATTTTATAGATTTGGTTGCCATTCAGATTTATTTGTATGCAAACTGCAATCTATTTAAGAATTTGATTCATTAGTTTTTGTTTTAACTGTACTGTATAGAAAAATATTCCCTTATTTTAAGATTCCAATACATCAACAAAGAAAGTCATATTGGTTTGCTTATGAAATTTTCAAGAACTTCACATTTTTGTAAGTCAAGGTGTTGTATTGTTTGGGATATTTTTGAATGTCTGTGAAAAATAACTTCATGTTTGTTGATTGTTTGTATATATGTATGAGAGAAAGAGAGAGAGTGAGAAGAGAGTGAATTTACAGTTCAGGTCTGCATTTGCACAACTTTGTGCTGCAAAATGCATAAGAAGCAAATGTATTTTTTTTTTTTTTTTTTTTTTTTTTTTTTTTTTAATCCGATAAATGGAAAACAAAGCATTGGTGCTGAACATAGCCTTCCCAGCCCAAAGATTAAATTTTTATGGTGGCCTGTTACCTGCTGCTGGTTGGTCATAAAGTTATCTGTACCTGTAGAAGGTATTGTATTTGTTGCAGAATGGAAGCTCTAAGGATTATTCTTCCATGATGAATTAGTCCACAATTTCACTTTTAAAAATCAGTGGAGGCTATGATATGGTTGTCAAGAGTTCACTCTAATGTTGCCAAAGGTTGCTTAAGATTGTGCCATTCACAAGTAATGAAGTTTACTCCGTGCCTGTTTTAGAGGCTTAGATAAACTAGTAATTTGAATAGTCAAATTGAAACCTTCAAACAACCCAAAGATGTGTAGGGCCTGATACTGCACATGTATTTTTAACATGAGGTACAAAGAGGAACAATGTTAGTATTTGTATGTAGATGTATGTACTTATTTTGTACAGGTCTTGGACATAAACTTTGTAAGAAAAATTTTGTACATTTATGAAAAGACACAAAAACAGGATATATTATATATATGTATGGGAGAATAACTGTTGGCTCGTGCCTGGTCTGCAAATCTTCATTTTCATGCTTCCAGGGTATTATTTTTTCTTTTCTTTTTCTTTTATTTTCTCTTATTTTGCTAGTCTCCATTCTTGATCAGCCAGAAGAAACTAATAAAATATTAACACATTTTATACTGTGTTTTGATTATTCCTATTTTGATCATCAATTTTGAACAATTTGTATGACATTTAGTAAAGGTTAATATGAGGAAAGGATTTTCCTGCAGGAAAAGGGAGAAACCAAGGAGAATGCAGATAATTTGAAAGTTTAGTAGTTTGTTGCTACAAATGTTAAGGATTTGCAAATATGCAAATTTACATTTGCACTTTTGTCTTATGCAATTAGATATGTATGCATTAAATGTAAACATGTATGAAATCACAAAATCTGTTATTTTGAGCATTTCCGGAGATGAGAAATCTACAATCCTTTGCTCAAATAATTAACAGCAAAACAAATTAAACAACTTTCATGAAAGTCATCAAACTTACTGAAAAAAAACATTATCAAATTAAATTAAAATGCATGTAGACATAGTTACAATGCTTTATTCCTTCTACTACTACAAAAGAAATGTTTAGATGTGATACCAACCAATGTGGTCAGATAAAGGCAAAACTAAGATGACCCCCAGCAACTGATAACAACATGCAGCATTCAGGGTAATTCAGATTTACGAAAACGCATTTAGACTTCTGCTGCTGCTCCCCTTTTCTCTATATTTTTTCTCTTATTATTATTATTATTTTTTGTAAACTCCCACCCCCCTGGAGCTATTTTTCATCTATTCAAGTCATATGGATTAAACAAATATTTCCATTGGTACCCTGGTGGAAAATGGAATGAACATACAAACCAATAAATAAAATGTATTCCATGCAGTAAACAGATGACATGGACTTTCAGAAGCATATATATCTTTAGAAGAAATCTCGAAAATATAAACCATTAAATGTTACGAGTAAGCATATCAGAAGACAGTTCCATAAAATATACAGTTGCCAAGTAATTAACCAGTAAAATTTAGCTTTGCACACAAGTTACCACTGAAATTTGTGTGGAGTATATGAAGTATGCGACAAACTGCAAAGTACCTTCTTGATACATAAAAAAAAAAATTATATATATTATATATATATATATATATATATATATATATATATATATATATATATATATATATATATATATATATATATATATATATAATATATATATAATATATATATTATATAATATTATATATAATGATATATATATATATATTATATATATATATATATATATGATATAATATATATATATATATATATATATTATATATATAATATAATATAATATATATATATATATATATAATATATTATATAATATATATATATATATAATATTATAATATATATATATATTATATATTATATATATAATATATATATATATATATATATAATATATATAAATATATAGTATGTATATAATATATAATTATATATATATATATATATATATATATATATATATATATATATATATATATAAATACCACACACAAGCGAGTTTTCTTACTCCATACCCACGTATATCTTACCCATACGACAGAAGCGGATTCTACGCAATTACCCCCCTACGCATTAACCCTTGAAAATTGGGATAAAAAAATAAAATAGTCTACTATTTCCCACCATCACAGAGAACGTGAATCCAATCCTCTCCGTTTTCTGTTGTAGGGGCAGCGCTGATTGGCCGAGGCCGCCTCACGTCGCCCTCCAGCCAATCAGAAGCCCCGTCGCAGCGCTGACGCAATTCCACATAAACAAACCCTGAGTGTCAGCTGACGCGTAAGGAGCTGATGCGAGAGCACGTACGGAAGTAGCGAGGAGGAAGTGCACGGTCGTAGAGGGAGGGGGAGACTCAACCAAAAGAAAAGGAAGGAAGCCAGTGATGATGGAAAAGCAGATCGCAGTGGGGGTGTACGCGCTGGGTGCCTGGTTTTCCCTGTACCTGTTGATCGCCAGTTTGTTACGTTTGTGGACACGAACTAGTCATCTGCCAGACGCCCATCGCGCCCACATCACTGAGAGCTTCGTCTCGGGCGTGCAAGGAGCTGCCTGTGGGATAGTGGGGCTGTGCACAGTGGTATCATGCAAGCACGACGTCATGGGCGAGAAGTACCCCCTGGCCGTGCACTACTCGTCCATAGGCACGGCGTACTTCGTGTACGACCTCTGGGCGATGTACCGCAGTCACGCAGCAAGCAAGGCCATCGTGAAGAGCCAGCTAGAATGCTTGTTTTCCTATCTCAAGAAAGACTTGCTGATGATTGTGCACCACATTACCATAGTTCTCGTGCTGTTTCCTGCGATGGTGTACCATTCTCCCATGGGACACTTCTTCGTCGGGTGTTTCTTCTGCACGGAGCTTTCTACCCCCTTTGTGAATGCGAGAGTGATTCTCAGCCGATTGGGCCTGAAGAAATCAAAGATTTATGTGGTGAATGGATTACTCATGATGACAATATTTGCCATGTGCCGCATTGCCTTGTTCCCCATCATGTATGCAGCATACTTAAGCCAGCAAACAAAAGCACCGACACACATCCAAGCGCTTGCGAAAATCCCCCTTACGTGTCACTTGTCGTGTTTATTAGTGCTTGCTCCGCAGCTGTACTGGCTGACACTCATGGTAAAGGGGGCTTTAGCTGTTGTAAATGCCCAGTCTTCAGAATTACCGGTGAAGGATGAATGATAATAGATGAGCTAGTCATCTTAATGGCTGAAAATATTTTAATGCAATTCAGGACTCGTTCAGCAATCTTAAGAACGATAATTGGAAGTGCCAGAAAGGATTTTAAAATCTACGCAGATGTGACCATGTTAACCTGGAGAAAAATTGTGATAATCAAGTAATCTCTTGTTGAAAATATTATATGAATTCCAAGTAAATTTGGAAGATGAATATAATGCATGTTAATGAGAAATATTGACCTGCTCTATGAGCTTCTGTTTTTGAGTTATTGTTTTACTGTTTTGAAAAAAAAAAAATATATATATATATATATTAAATATGGAATAATAACAGTTATCTAAGATAAGCATTCAGGAAATTTCAACTTTACTAGTAAAAATGATGAAATATTTGTTACAAAAGGTTGGCAGCATGAGCTAACAGACATCAAAGTATTCATTTAAGATATATTTCTTTTCTTTTTATTTGTTATGACTAATCAACTCAAGGATATCACTGATGTAATGCTCATTGTAACATATGAAATATAAAACTATTTCTCATATATACATAACAGTTGCTCATATAGAATCAAAACCACTCTTATGCATGTTAATGTGATGGTCTGTGGTTATCACATGAGACTGATAATCACTTATACTGGTATATTAATTTTGTATTTTGCAGTTAATGTTATATAGAGAGAATATACTAAAATAGAGGTAAAATTTATAATAGAGTTACTAATATGTGCTATTTAAAGACAGAATCACAATTTGTTAATAATTTCTAAAAAAAAAAAAAAAAATCTGTCAAGTAGAAATTTGTTAACGGACAAGTAAAACTCAGAATGGAGTTTTCCACAATTTGTTGGTAAACATTTTATGCATAATGATTGTTGGCTGATTACAAGACTGTCGGAAGTACTTTTAGTAAGGGGCATGTAAGGATTTTTTTTTTTTTTTTTTTTTTCAATCACACAAATTATTTAAGTAATTATAGAATACAGTCTCTTTCTTGCCCTGATCTGATTAGGAGGATACAAAATTCATTGATTAATTACTTTTGAGAAGAAGCTTGAAAATGACAAGAGTTTTTCATTACATACTAGCATCAGATATATTAGAGCTATATGTTGCATAATAATATTGTGTGGAGTTCTCTGTTTCTGTAATTCTTTCGAGGAACAGATGTATAGGCTTGTTTGCATATTTTAGTGAATCAACTTCATCTAAGGCTTTCTCATAAAAACACCACACACACACACACAAACAGTTACTGCTTTTAGGTCACATTGAGTTTTTCAATCTTTCTTCTTGTTCGTTCTCTCTCTCTTTTGTTTGAAAGTTATACTCTTTAGTGTAAATGTAGGATGGGATATATTCATGCAGGTAGATCTCCATTCACCAAAGATTATAATGATGTGGAATATACAATTTATTTTATTTATTTTGGTAAGGATATGTCTAGTGAATTTTCTACTGTATTTTATTTGTTATTAATTTCCATTATTCCTTTTTCTTTATTATTATTATTATGAGTGTTGTTATAGGTATGATTATAATTGATAATTTTGATGATTGTCGTTGTTGTTGTTATTGTTATTATTTATTATTATTAATTATTATTAATTATTATTAATTATTATTAATTATTATTATTATTATTATTATTATTATTATTATTATTATCATTACTCCTACTATTACAATTACAATTACTCACCTGCTTTTAGGCTTTTTAAGCAGTTTTTAGTTATAATTGGCAATCATCATCATCTCACATTAATTACGCAATCATATCCACGTCATCATGTTCATGTCACTCAGTTCATTGTCAGTATTTGCATTAATTTGGTGTGATTAGATATACGGTTTACTGTTCCTTTTTATGCAAGTGGAATACTTAATTGAAAAAAAGGAAACAGTGTAGGATTTACAGTGTTTGGTGTGAGTTGGCCTATTTTGTAATGACATTTGTGATTTTCAGGGATATATGCAGCTATGGCATACTGATACAAAATGCAAAAAAAGGAATCACTGTGAAAGTTTGTTACTGGTATTGAGATTTTTGTAAAATGGTATATATATATGTTACATGTGAATTACAGTATACCTTGTAAAGTTTTGAAGTATGTTATATATATATATATATATATATATATATATATATATATATATATATATATATATATATATATATATATATATATATATATATATATTACAGTATATGCATGTTTGATAGTAAAGCATAGCTTCCTTGTTAAAAATATTTCATTAAAATGGTTTTATGAAGCTGAATGCTGCTTCAAAATAATAAACCATTTGGAGATCATTGTCCCGTTAAGTTTGTTTCTTATAGGAAATATTTTGTGATACGTATGACCAAATTAGGAGTAAATCAACTTTGCAGTCTTTGGTAATTATTATATTATCAAGTCATGGATAATCCAGTGGAAATGTAGTGGTTGCTAAGATCTGAATGCAGCAATGTACCACAGCTCGGGAAAGAGTTTGAAGTAGGGATTATAGTTTTTAATGTTTTGTGCCTTTTCTGGTGTTTATCATCCTTACATGCCTGGTGGGAGCATTGGGAGTAGAATGTGATTTTAGATGTACGGTTCAAGATTGAAGACACAAGGGTGAGATGTAGGCCTGTTTGTGAAGAGAATCAATATGCTCTGAATACTTAGTTTAGGTCTCTTAATATTGGTCTCAAAGGTAATCTAATTTTTCTACTTAATTAATAATATATCCATATCTTTAATATCTACTGATTGGATCTGACTAGCTAGCTAACATTTGGGAATTATCTGATACATGTTCTCATTACTTTGTTGAGTTTTCTACATGTTAAAGTAGCCCACAGTATTCATATGCTTGTGTGTAACAGCTCACCAACTTTGGTGTTTGTTATAGTGCCAAAACAGGCTGGGAACAAACCAGAGGTGTTCAATGGCTGTTTCTCTTTCTATGAAAATATGTGAACTACTGATGCAGCATATCTGATGGTAGTATATACATATAGACCGATGAAAATTTTCTGTGATATCTTGCAAAATTTGATAGAAATGTTGTGCAACATTCAACTGCTTTGTGGATAGATTATTAAATTTAGAATGTTTTGCAATAGTTACAGTATGAACAATGTACACTTGTCCACATGAGTTTCCGACCATCAAACTAGTTTGTTTCTCACGGGTGTGATAGTAACATTGTGTGTGGGACAGGTCACTTATATTAGTGGGTATCTACTTAACAGTTCAAGATGTTTTACTCTGTTCTTTGTTCCACTTACATATCCCAGTGTTACCAGATCAGCTGACCATTGATCAAAAACATGGTGTGGTGGCTGTAAGGTCTTGTGGACATATGCTTCTGATTTCAAAAGTATAATCAGATAGTCTTAACAAATGTGTTAAGGCATATTCTTATGTAAATAGTATTAAGCTATAAAAAGACAGAAAATATCATAATGATTAAACACCCATGATGCATAGTATTCATATGTATTTCTTGCAAGTGGTGAAGTTCAGTATTTGAAATGTTATTTTAACCCTGTAAACTGTATACAACACAAGAGGTTAATACAAAGATGTTATAAAATTGTCATATCCCCATTTTTGCTTGGCATAATATGTTCAGCATTCAAAGTAACTTCATATTACAAGAGAAATGTTATCTGTTATTACAAAACATTTATGTGCATGCATCTGTCTGAGAAAGAATTATATATGTACACACACAGACATAGATCTACCAATACATCTATATATTTCTCTATATATGTCTCTTTACATCTACATCTATCTGTTTATGCTATATATATATCAATATATTTCTGTATGTCTGCATATATCTGTATATAAATATATATAGGTTAGGTGCATAGTTGTGCCAAGCTTATTTGTCTGATCTCAAGGAGTGGGAGATAAGTGTGAGGCCCTCAGGGCTAAAAAGATC
>NC_051391.1:1884727-1902227 GCF_015228065.2 Penaeus monodon | reverse complement strand
GGAGGGTGTTATGGGCACAGGGAGGGTGTTATGGGCACAGGGAGGGTGTTATGGGCACAGGGAGGGTGTTATGGGCACAGGGAGGGTGTTATGGGCACAGGGAGGGTGTTATGGGCACAGGGAGGGTGTTATGGGCACAGGGAGGGTGTTATGGGCACAGGGAGGGTGTTATGGGCACAGGGAGGGTGTTATGGGCACAGGGAGGGGTTATGGGCACAGGGAGGGTGTTATGGGCACAGGGAGGGTGTTATGGGCACAGGGAGGGCGTTATGGGCACAGGGAGGGCGTTATGGGCACAGGGAGGGCGTTATGGGCACAGGGAGGGCGTTATGGGCAGGGGAAGGGAAAGAGGGATTTGGAGGGAGGGAGGGAGGGGGGGGAGGGAATCCAGAGGGAGAGGGGAAGAGGGATTTGGAGGTAGGAGAGGGAGAGTACTCCTTTTTTTTTAGAAACTGGTTTAATCATGTTAGCCTGTTTTCTGATTCCAGTCTGGATTTGCCCAGAACTGGAAGAATTGGTCCTGGTTCACTAACCTTTAAACTGGCTAAATCTTAAGGTGAAATATAGAGAGAAGTGATCAGACTTAATGACAAGTGTTTGTTGTTATGCTTATATCTTCCACAGATTGTATCAGCTGATGCTTATCATTGGTGTTTTAACCTTGTCTTATCTGTGACAAGTGGAGAATCTTATTCATGAGATAAAAAAAAGTCACAAATCAGAGCAGAGATTCTGAGTTGAACTTGGAAAAAATAGTAGGACTATGGTGTTTGCATGTAATGTAATATGATGACTTCAGCATTAATTTGACACTCGCGTGTCTTTAGTCATTAGCTAGTATCCTTACCATTTGGTTGTTTGATCTTTCTGCTGCCTGTGTGGAGAATTTAGAGGATGTATAGTGAGTTTTGGCTGTTCTTGCCTTTGAACAGATTGGATATTGAAAGCTTGCTTGAGTCAAAAATGAAATGTATATGTATATAGATAACATATTGGATGCCACATGTTTTATGTTTTGGAAATTGATACTCGACTACATTACTGTATGTTTCAAAAAAACTTTCTTGGCAATATGTATGCAGTCTTGCAAAGATAAAGTAATTAAAAGCATAGTATATTACTTGAGTAAAATAAGTAAGAAACAGGAAATTTATAATCCTCATCAAACTAGTTGGCAACTCAGCATCAGATAAGTGGGAGGGTGTTGTCCTGTGCAGGTTCTCTGCTGTCTTGTTAGAGCAGTAGAGAAGGTGACATAACAAACACCAGTATGGCAAGCAAGAGGTATGACAGGAAATTCTCTCCTAAATGCTTTATGGAA
This sequence comes from Penaeus monodon, assembly GCF_015228065.2. NCBI lineage: Eukaryota > Metazoa > Arthropoda > Malacostraca > Decapoda > Penaeidae > Penaeus > Penaeus monodon. Next base: position 1,900,906 of record NC_051391.1, on the reverse strand, counting down.
TTGAGCAAAGTGTCTCCCATACAATTTTCATTTGAATTGGTTTTAATTTATTGATCTGTTACAGAATCCCCTGTGAAGTCAAAGCTGAAAGATCCCTGTCATCTGAAGACTATGATGGCATAGTTCTGGTGACAGATGCACTAAGCAAACTTGGATCAGGCTTTGAGCCCCTGGCAGCTGCACTGAAATCTCAGGCAGAGTTTGGTATGTATTAGTAACAATAATTTTTTTTCTTGTATTTCCTAAGTGTACAGAATGAATGTTATGAATACAGTGGTATCCGACATCCATGTTGTATAAAACTTAATTTACAGATTCATCAGTAGAGAAAGATGGTGCTTGTGTAAAGGTGAACCTTCCAGCTGGCCGCTTAATCTTTGCACCAACTGGACCTCTTAACCGTGATTATGATGATGTCCGTAGATTTGCAGATGCTGCGGCATCCGGCATCAAGAGGTAAGGTCTAAATAATTGTTTTCTTATGGAATTCTTTTATTGTTTTTTATAGCATTAGATTTCTATCCTTATGATATAATAGTTTTATAGTTACTTTTTTATTTTTGGTGATTAATGTGGCATGTACTTTATAATTCAGATAGACAGTTAAGTACATGGCTTAGATGTAAAGGTTTATGAAAAGTTTATTGTTGACTGTTGTCTCTAATCCTGCTTTGATTGTTGAATTTTATGGCTAATTATTAAGTTTTCAGTGGTATCAGAAGTGAAGCTACTGGAAGCTTGAATAATTTCTAATTTGTATGGCTTGAATAATTAATGATTTTACTCTTAATGATAATTTATATCCAGCATTCACAACTATCATGCACATAATTTTTTTTTGTATATCAGCTGGTTTCAGAAGTATGCCAGTTTGTAATTTGTGAAAAGCAGCAAGGTTATTCAGAGGCAGGAATTTAAATGCTACAGTTCTTAGATCAATATGTTTCCCTGTATGTGTATTGCATACCTTAATATCTTAAAGTGTATGTATACCTATACTAGTCACATGAGAATATTGGCTTGTCAGAAAGATTTAAGAAGCTTCTGATAGGAGGCTTAATTATGGAGTACGCATCTTGAGATATGATCATTTATCAGTAGATAAATCAAGGTGATTTCTAACATGTTCGAATTAGAATATTAGTTTTCTGGATATCTTTGTTTTGCCATTAGATAATTAAAGTGTATCTCTATTTTACCATTGTTCGAAAATATATTTGAACAAATTCATGTCAAAAGATAATCCAAAATATTAAATGTGTATACATGTTCCTCTTCCTGTCCTTGCATGTATATAATCCTGTATTTTGAAATCTTGCTTTATAAGATGTTGTTAATTCCTCAACACATCTTCTCTAAACAGAGCAATCAAAGTTGGGATCATGCGTCCACTCCTCATCCGAGCCCCTGATCAAAGCTTCAAGCATGCCGATCTTGTGACCTTGCTTGGTGCACTTCACGCCCTTTATGTACCGCTTGAGGTAAGGTAACACAACCAGGACTCGTTCGTTTTTATCTAGTCGGGTTTTTTTTATCTTGCAAGCGAAAGATTCAGTTATTGAACTTGTGTAATATTGGAACATAATTTGTTCAGTTTTTTGAGTTTGCCTTTTGACTTCTTTTCCTATTTTCCCAGTTTGTTGTATATAGTGATGGTGCAAAAACTAAATTCAAATTCTGTGTTTTAAGATTCGAGAAGATGTACCAGAGAAAATCACAAAGGTTCAGAGTCTTGGATTTCTTGGGAACGACAAGATTGTTCAGCTGGCTCTTGCGTTGGAGAGTGGCAGGTTAGTGTCTCTAAAGCTAGTAGAATAAAAAATAGGGAAGTGAGTTAAGCTACATAATTTTTTTTGTATCTGTGTATGGCCTGTATGCAGGTTATTTGTTTGTTTTAAAAAATATTCAGTTTGATTTATTATCTGTCAATCTCGGCCTTCTTTGTGTATTAGTTGTATGATTACTTATCTTCTATAAAGGAACAATTTTTTTTATAACTAATAGATATATTACTTATAGAATCCCCCCTCCCCCCTTTTTATTTACTTTTCACATATCTAGTCATTTTTTACAGGTCTGTTGCTCGTGATGTTGGAGGTTCTGACCCAGAGCGCATGGCTCCCCCACGTGTGGAGGAGTATGTGCGGAAAGTGTTTGAGGGTACAAAGGTGAAAGTCAATGTAGTTTCTGATGATGCTAAACTTGTCAAGGAGTATCCTCTGTTTTCTGCTGTCAACAGGTGTGCCAAAGGTCTGAAGCAATATATATTTTTTTACAGTGTAATTTGTGATTTTTTTGTGTGTTTGTTGCAGTTTGAGGTAGTTTGTAAATTCTCTAGTGATATGAGGGGCAGTTCCTCTAGCTACATGTTTTTAGTACCAGTAGTATTGGTAGTAAACAATGATATTGCCACAAAAGGGTTAGTAATAACCAATACCAGTAAATATGCAATACTCATAGAGGGTGCAGCTTTTAACACAAGGTTGCCTTCATTGCAGGTGTGCCACGTCACCAGGGTCGCATAATCTACCTGACTTATGAAGGTGCTGGGCCAATTGAACAGACTCTGATGTTGGTGGGCAAGGGTGTGACCTATGACACTGGTGGAGCTGACATCAAGGCTGGCGGTGTGATGGCTGGCATGCACAGAGATAAGTGTGGGTCAGCAGCTGTGGCTGGTTTCATGCAAATCCTTGCAAAGCTGCAGCCTGCCAATATTAAGGTAATTGCCATTATATATATATTTATCTATGGGTGCACCAGTGTTTTTCTCTTTTGTGAGGATATTGAGATAATGCTGAATAATTATACATGTTTCAAGCTTCAGTTTAGTTGTGGAGTTCTGTGTACTGCTGTAACTTTTTTGCTCAAGTATATGGATATAATTTAAGAAATTGCTTCCAGGTTATTGGCTCTATGGCAATGGTACGCAACAGTGTGGGTTCAGAGTGCTATGTTGCAGATGAGATAATTACCTCTCGTGCCGGGGTGAGAGTAAGAGTTGGAAACACTGATGCAGAAGGAAGAATGGCCATGGCAGATGTCTTGTGCCATATGAAGGAAATGGCAGTCAATGAGGTATTTCTATATCAAGAGTTTAGACAAAGAACATGAGCATTAAATATACTAATGAAAGTGTAAAAGGATAATTATATTTTCATGAGGACAAATTTTAATTTTTGAAAATTTCAGGTAAATCCATATCTCATGACGATTGCAACACTGACGGGTCACTGTGTCCTTGCATATGGTGAGGCATATAGTGCCATAATTGATAATGGCTCGGCAAGGCTGGCTGGTATGTCTCAGAAGTTGCAGGTATCTGGGGAAGAGGTTGCTGACCCATTTGAGGTAAATACCATTGGTTTGCTTGGTTATTATTTTGTGAAACCACGTCTTTGATTACAAAGAAATGAGAGGGAAGAAGACTGTAAAGTTGATTTTCTTAATTTGTAACATTAGTCCACAACTTTAATAGTTAACCATGAAACTTGTAAAAATTAATATTTTTTGTATGTAGTATATCATTTAATACCAAATTTAATAAATTATCCATTCAGATTTCTTCAATGAGGCGAGAAGACTTTGATTTCCATTGTGGCAAGAGTGAATATGAGGACGTCTTGCAGTGTAATAATGCCCCTTCTTCACGCACTCCACGGGGCCACCAGACCCCCTCAGCCTTCCTTGTTATGTCTTCAGGATTGGATAAGGTTTGTCTTTTCATGCAGCTTTATTACTTTTTTTTTTTTTTTTTTTAAGTCTACTTAAGATGATTAGCTACCAAAATGTCACTGATGAATTAATAGGATTTTTTATCAGTGCATATTTAATGAAAGTAAAGTTAAATATAAAAGTTATTAACCCGTTGGATCTGGGTGATGTGACCATCATGTTATGAAAAAATCCGGGTTTAGGGGCATGTGACCTGAACATACCGTCACGGGAAAATCTGGCTGTAGGTTGTGTGACATGAACCTGCTGTTGCGGCTGAAGGCCATGGTGATGGAAAAGACTTGCCACAAGTGCATAAATCTGTTGGGAGGTTTATTTTACTCATTTGGCGATTTTGCATTATTCTCCTCGAGGTATGAGTGTGGAATGAAATGTCTGTCATTGGTGACTGAAAGAGTGCTGGCTCCATTTCCATGCTCAGCATTGTATTCCTGGTGCTGTGAGCAGTGATGCAGGTTCTTTGACAGTAAATTGAATATTACATAAAAATAAAAATCATGACAGTAACATAGTGTTACATAATTTTATTTTTCCTGCATTGAGTTGTAGACTACCTAGAGAGATGATTGGTGTCTGTGAAAGAAAAGAAAAGAAAAGAAAAAAAAAAAACTATTACCATCTGGGTCTTCTTCTTTTAACAGTAGGCCATTTTCCATTTACCATCTGGGTAATGCAAATCAAATGGCATATATGGATATTGGAAAATGGCCAAAAAGCTAAAAATGCTTGCGTATAAAAAGAGTAACTAACTAAGCAAATAGGAGGCATAGTCTTGTCACTGCACACGCATGTTCGTGTGTACCTGGCCTATAAGCAGCCAGCCAGCAGAGTGGCTGATCATGTAAGTCTAATGCCCAAATTTTTGGCGATATGATTACTGCGACACAACTGGATCCAATGAGTTAAATAGAATAGTATTATGGTTGAAAATGACCTTACCTCAAGACATTTACACATGGCTTAGGTTTCACCTTCCTCTGTGTTGTTGAAACATTTTGATATTATCAAATGGTGAGAAGGCAGACCTTGTTTATTTTTATGAGGTGGGTGAGCTATTGCCTAATTCATGTAGGCTAGCAAGATACACATTTATCTTTTTCCTTGTCATTGTAGACTAATTAAAGAATTTACACTTTCAGCATGGGAAGGAAAGCAGCAAGCCCCTCAAATACTCGCATCTGGATATTGCAGGCTCCTCTGGACCTTTCCCTGGGATTCCAACTGGGGCCCCCATTCTTGCCATGGCTCACGCTTTTATTCCTAATGCCTTTTAATTTTTCCGATCATCCAGTGGTAAGCATAGGAGTTATAGTATTGAAATATCACTGGATTAACTCTTAACCTCTTATTTGTTATTGGGAAACTAAGCAATGGTTTAAAATTGGCGAGATCACGCAGCTGTATTTGATGTAACAGATGATGAAAAACAAGGGTATGGGAGTATAACAAATTGTTGATAGTTAATTTATGTCCTCATGAGTAAATATTGCTGTGATATCTTGGACCTCTACCCCACAAAGTCTGACTTGGATATTTGCGGTTATGTAACTATCAATGCCAGTACTTAATGATCCTAGAGATAAAATGTTATAGCTTAATATTTAGCACCTCAGAGATTGTAATTTAATTTTATATGAATTTCTAACAAATGAAATTAATTTAAATGATGCATATTTGAAGATATTTTTAAAATGATCTTTCTCTAACTTAACATTTATATTAGGGCAAAAACACTATCTTTGTCCATTGTATGCCTGATCACCATCTCTTGTAAAAGACTGCTACATTTAAATAAATATTTGTTTCATACATTTTTTTTTATCACAAGGACAAGATATATATAAAGTGTGTATTAAACCACAAGAATACCAGGGTTTCATTTATTAGAAATAAATAACCTTTCATAAAAACCCACTTTAGCACCTTGATCTCCTTCGGAATCTCGGTGTTGAGAACGTGGTCAAGTTTATGAATAAATATGAGTTACATGACATCCTCATTGTGCCTTAAAGTAGTTATTTTCATTGCTGCTTACTCTCACTTGCAGTAAGATTAGTGATATTACTTCAATCTTTTTCTTCTTTCTTTTCTGACCAGACAAATAACTATTTTTAATTATTATGATTGGATATTTAAATGCAAATTACCTAGGTATCTAAATTTTGTGGTACAGTTTTAATCTTACAAAAGTTTTAAAAGGTGATAGACCACCCTCGATATTTTCCCATATTTTGTTTTTAGACCTATTTTCATTAAGTTTGATATGAAAGAGTATTATATGTAACAATCTGGGCAAAACTGAACAAACACTTAAAATGTCTACAGTCATTATTTCATTACAACCAACATACACTATTACTAGAATATCTAGATGTCAGTTAATGCCAACATTTATATATCGTTTAAATATTAAAGAAAAATTAATAGTCTAAAAATTTTTCTTTCAAGAGAAAAGTACCTGACATAAATGTAGAAAATGTATGAATGAGAGAGAATATCTTCACAGTGCAAGAGATGTTACAGGCTATGATTTTATGATTATCTTGTCAGCAAATGCATACATTTCTGACAAACATATGACGGAAGCCAGTCAATTGCATCTCTTGCACTCACTCATTCTCATTCTTAGCTTTTCTACATTTGTTGCAATGAACACTGTTCGCCTTGATATAAATTATATATATTTTTCTATACATTATAAGGTAACCCTATTTAATATAGTACAACCATACTTTGTGATGCATCAAAACTTACAAAAACTCAAGTATCCATGATTTAAAGTATAAGCCAACATCATTTATACAGAAAAAGACAAAAACCAGTAAAGAATTTATACATAATTCTCTCTTGTATGATCTATTTGCATAAATAACTTGATACAATCTTGCTTTCCTATTCACTATTACTTCTTATAATTTCGTGCTCCAAAGATTGTGCTGCCCACTCGAACATTGGTGCTTCCAACTAGGATCTGGAAAAATGAAGCAAATTATCATATAGATACCTGGAAAGCTGAAGCAAAATATCATATTACAATAATTGTTATTAAGCTGTAATGCACCCCCCCCCCCAGTTTTATCGAAAACTTTATGCAGTCTAATTATAAATCATATCACATACTGTGTCTGGAAATATTTTCATGTACAAAATAGTAGCTATGCCTAATTTGGAGACCAATATCTCCTAACAGACTAATTAATTGATTCACTAAAAAATAAAATGATGGCATCTTGCATAGGAATCCCTGTTCATCTTACCCATTCACTATTAACTTTTGATACTAAATTCCCTTGGATGTGTCACACCTACAGCAAACTGATTATGACTGTTTAAAGGAACTGGCTAAACTACAATACTTTAACAGTCCCCCTTACATAAAACTTACTACCACAAGCACACGCTACCAATTCTTGTTTGAAGCATTTGCAAGTACAAGCATGGCCCCCCCCCACGTGTGAGGAGTATGTGCGGAAAGTTTTTTTGGGTACAAAGGGGGAAGTTCATGTTTTTTTCTGATGATGCTAAACTTGTAAAGGAGTATCCTCTTTTTTTCTGCGTCAACAGGTGTCCCCGGGTCTAAAAGAAAATATATTTTTTTTTCCCGTTTAATTTTGTTTTGTTTTGGGGGTTTTTTTTGCAGTTTGAGGTTTTGTAAATTCTCTGTGATATGAGGGGCAGTTCCTCTACTACATTTTTTTAGTACCAGATTTTTGGGTAGAAACCCAAGGGATATTGCCACAAAAGGGTTATTAAAAAACCCCAATACCAGAAAATATGCAATACCAAGGGGGGTTGAAAGTTTTTAACACAAGGTTGCCTTCTTTGGGCAGGTGTGCCACGTCCCCGGGGTCGCAAAATCTACCTGATTTTATGAAGGTGCTGGGCCTTGAACGGGACTCTGATTTTGGGTGGGCAGGGTGTGACCAAATGACACTTTTTTGGGCTGACATAGGTTTGGCGGTGTGATGGCTGGCATGAAACCGAGATAAGGGGGGTTTCAGCACTGTGGCTTTTTTCAAAAAATCCTTGAAAAAGCTGCAGCCCCCAAATTTTAAAGGAAAATTGCCATTATATATTATTTATCTTGGGTGCCCCAGGGGTTTTTCTTTTTTGGTGAGGATATTGAGAAAAGGGCCTGAATAATTATCCAGTTTCAAGCTTTTTTTAGTTGGGGGTTTTCTGTGTACTGCTGTAATTTTTTTTGCTCAAGTATAGGGGAAAATTGTTTAAAAAATTGCTTCCAGGTTTTTGGCTCTATGGAAAGGGTACGCAACAGTGTGGGTTCAGATTTCTATGTTGCAGTTTGGGGATAATTACCTCTCGGGGCCGGGTGAGAGTAAGAGTTGGAAACACTGATGCAAAAGGGAAGAATGGCCAGGGCAGAGGGCTTGTCCATTTTAAAAAAATTTGGCGTAAATGAGGTTTTTCCCAAATATAAAGAGTTTAAAAACAAAGAACATAAACTTAAATATACAATGAAAGTGTAAAAGGATAATTTTTAATTTTCTGATAAAACTTTTAATTTTTTGAAATTTCAGTAAATCCATATCCCCATGAAAATTTGGGCAACACTGACGGGTCACTTGTCCTTGCTTTGGGGTGAGGCATTAGTCCCATAATTGAAAATGGCTCGGCAAGGCTGTCTGGAAAAGGGGGGGGGGGGGGCTCAAAATTTGCAGGTATCGGGGAAGGGGTTGCTGACCCTTTTAAAGGTAAATACCATTGGTTTGCTTGGTTTTTTTTTTTGGTGAAACCACTTTTTGATTACAAAGAAATGAGGGGGAAGAAAAAACTGAAAAAGTTGATTTTCTTAATTTGTAACATTAGCCCCACAATTTTAATATTAAAACCATGAAACTTTAAAAATTAATATTTTTTGTTTTTAAGAAATTCATTTTACCAAATTTAATAAATTATCCATTCAATTTCTTAAATAAAGCAGGACTTTGATTTCCATTGTGGCAAGAGTGAATTGAGGACGTTTTGGGCGTGAAATAATCCCCCTTCTTCCGCACTTCCGGGGGGCCCACCAACCCCCCCCCACCCTTCCTTGTTTGTCTTCAGGTTTTGGTTAATTTTTGGCTTTTCATGCCTTTATTTTTTTTTTTTTTTTTTTTTTTAAGTCAAATTTAAAGATTTTAGCTACCAAAATGTCACTGATGTTAATGGGTTTTTTTTTATCAGGGGCATATTTAATAAATTAAATTTAAAATTTAAAAATTTAAATTAACCCCTTGGATCGGGGTTTATGTGCCATCAGGTTTAAAAAAATGGGGTTTTGGGGGCATGTACCTGAACATCCCTCAGGGAAAAAATCTGGCTGTATTTTTGTGTGACTGACCGCTTTTTTCCCGGCTGAAGGCCATGGTGAAAAAAAGACTTCCCCAAAAGTGCATAAATCTGTTGGGGGTTTATTTTACTCTTTTGGCGTTTTTTGATTATTCTCCTCGAGGTATGATTGTGGAATAAAATGTCTGTGATTGGTGCCCTGAAAGGTGCTGGCTCCATTTCCTGCTCAGCTTTTGTTTTCCCTGGTGCTGTGGCAGTGAGGGCAGGTTCTTGACATTAATTGAATATTACTAAAAAAAAAAATCATGACAGTAAAAATAGTTTTAAAATAATTTTTTTTTTCCTGCATTGAGTTGTAGACTACCTAGAGAGGATTTTTTGGTGTCTTTTAAAGGGAAAAGAAAAGAAAAAAAAAAAAAAAAAAATATTCCCATCGGGGTCTTCTTTTAAGGGTTAGGGGCCATTTTCCCTTTACCATTTTTTTTAATGAAAATAAAATTGGCATATATGGAATTTAAAAAATGGGCCAAAAAGCTAAAATGTTTGGCGTTAAAAAGAGTAACAAAACAAAGGGCAAATAGGGGATAGTCTTGTAAATGCCATTTTTTTCGTTTTTACCTGGCCTATAACACCACCAGCAGGGGTGGCTGATCATGTAAGTCAAATCCCCAAAATTTTTTTGGCTATGATTACTGCGCCAAAACTGGATCCAATGGTTAAAGAATGTATTAGGGTTAAAAATGACCTTACCTCAAGACTTTTACCAGGGTTATTTTTTCACCTTCCCTTTGTTGTTAAAATTTTTGATATTATCTCTGGGAGAAGGCAGACCTTGTTTTTTTTTTATGAGTGGGTAAACCAAATTCCCAAATTTTTTAGGTGAGCAAACCACATTTATTTTTTTCCCTTGCCCTTGTAGACTAATTAAATTTTTTAAACCCTTTTCACTTTGGGAAGGAAAGCAGCAACCCCCTCAAATACTGCATCTGTTTTGGGGCGGGCTCCTCTGGACCTTTCCCTGGGTTTCCAATTTGGGGCCCCCATTCTTGCCTGGCTCACGCTTTTATTCCAAATCCCTTTTTAAATTTTTTTTCCGACCCTCCAGTGGTAACCCTAGTTTTTTATAGTATTGAAAAAATCACTGGTTTAAATTTTAAACCCCCTCTTATTTGTTTTTTGGGAAACTAAGAAAGGGTTTTAAAAATTTTGGCAGATCACCAGCTGTTTTTTTATGAAACAGATAGAAAAACGGGGGTATGGGAGTATAAAAAATTGTTGATAGTTAATTTTGTCCTCATAAAAATATTGCTGTATATTTTGGGACCTCTCCCCCCAAAAAGTCTGATTTGGGATTTTGCATTTTATGTAACTAAATGCCATACTTAATGTTTCCTAGAGATAAAATTTTATGTTTTATTTTACACCTCAGAGTTTGAATTTAATTTTTAGAATTTCTAACAATGAAATTAATTTAAATGAGGGCAATTTTGAAAAATTTTTTTTAAAATAACTTAACATTTATATTAGGAAAAAAACACTATTTTGTCCATTGTATGCCTGTTTCCCCATCTCTTGTAAAAGATTTTTGCTAAAATTTAAATAAATTTTTTTTTCCCATACTTTTTTTTTATCACAAGGACAAGATATTTTAAAAAGGGTTGTTTTAAAACCACAAGAAACCAGGTTTCATTTTTAGAATTAAAAAACCCTTTCATAAAAACCCCTTTCCCCTTTGGGCTCCTCGAATCTCCGGTTTTTTGAAAAACGGGTCAATTTTATGATAATATTTTTTTACTGCTCCTCTTTTTCCCTTAAAGTATTTTTTAAATTGCTGCTCACTCTCACTTGCATAAGATTAGTGAATTTTTTAAATTTTTTTTCTTCTTTCTTTTCTGACCAGCAAAAAATTTTTTGAATTTTTTATGTTGGTTTTTAAAATTTCAAATTACCGGGTTCTCAATTTTGTGGTACATTTTTTAATCTTACAAAATTTTAAAAAAGGGTGATAGACCCCCCCTCTATTTCCCATATTTTGTTTTTTAATTTTTTAAATTAAAGTTTGATTTTTGGAAGAGTTTATATGTAACAACCCTGGGAAAAACTGAAAAAACACTTAAAATGTCTACAGTCTTTTTCATTACAAACCAAACAACCTATTACTAGACTATTAATGTCATTTTAATCCCAAACATTTATATATCGTTTTAAATATTAAAGAAAAATTAATAGTCAAAAAATTTTTTCTTTCAAGAAAAAAAGTACCTGAAAAAAAAATGTAAAAATGTATGAATGAGAAAAATATTTTCCCACAGTGCAAGGATTTCGGGCTATGATTTTAGGGTTATTTTGTCACCAAATGCATACATTTCGGAAAAACATATGACGGAAGCCAGTAAATTTGCACCCTCTTGCACTCACTCATTCTCTTTCCCTTAGCTTTTCTACATTTTTTTTGCAATGAACACTGTTTCCCTTTTATAAAAATTATTATTTTTTTTTCTATCCTTAAAAGGTTAACCCTATTTAATTTTAGTAAAACCCTACTTTGTATGCATAAAATTTACAAAAACTCAAGTATCCATGATTTAAAATATAACCCAAATCTTTTATAAAAGAAAAAGAAAAAAACCATAAGAATTTATACATAATTTTCTCTTGTATGTTTCTTTTGCAAAAAATAACTTGATACAATCTTGTTTCCCCTTTCCTTTCCTTCCCCTTATTTTTCCCGTGCCCCCAAAGTTTTGTGCTGCCCCTCGAACATTGGTGTTTTCCCAACTGGGACGGAAAAATGAAGAAATTATCATATAGATACCTGGAAACTAAAACCCAAAATATCATTTTAAAATTTTAATTGTTATTAAGCTGTAATGCACCCCCCCCCCCCCCCCCATTTTAATCGAAACTTTATGCGTCTAATTATAAATCTATCACATACTGTTTCTGGAAATTTTCATGTACAAAAAGTAGCTATCCCAAATTTGGAGACCAATATCTCCTAACAACTAATTAATTGATTCACTAAAAAATAAAATGTTTGGCATTTTTGCAAAAGGAAACCCCCTTTTTCATCTTACCCATTCACTATTAATTTTTTGATCCTAAATTCCCTTGGATTGTCACCCCTACAGAAAACCTGTTTTATGGCTTTTTAAAAAAGGAACTCAAAAAACTAAAATATTTTTAAAACAAAGTCCCACCTTACCATAAATGTTCCTTCTTAAAATTGGTAAAAGCATTACTACGCACAAGCTACAACGCACTAGAGCCAATTTGGGTTGTGGAAGGGTCCATTGTGCATATAATTAACCTCAGACTATCTATCTTAACTAAAGGTGCATTTACACGCTCGAACTATGTTCGACGGACAAAATCGTTACCAACTAGGAAGTGGAAAGCGAAAAAGGTTTCGCTGATAACGTCAGAATGAGCCCCAAAGTGGTTTCCCGGGACCTGTCTGTTTTTCCAAAGCGCCCGGAACACCCCTATTTTAAAAATGGCTGAGTTCCCAAACGGACATCCCCTTTCGGACTCATCTTTCGAACATTTTTCCCCGGGTCTATGCCCTGTGACAGTTTCCCGAAAAGGAACCCTGACTGGTCCCAGTTTGGGTTCCCAAATTTCCCCTTCCATGTTTCAAATACCGCTTATGACGTCTCCGTTCCCTCCGTGATATGGTAACGATTTTGTCCTCAAACAATTTTAATCGGGGAAACGCCCCTTTAAACAAACAAATTAACCATGACTTTCCTGCTTAAAAACCTTTATTAAATCCAAAATTTGTAAAAATCTAAATTTTCCCCAAAAACCCAAAAAATAGGTTTAATTGTGAAAGGAAGATTTTTTTTGGCCTTTTTTAAATATTAATCTCCAAAAAAATTTGGGATGCACTTTTAAATTTTCCAGAAAAACCCTCCTTTAGAACTAAATTTATAGGATTTTTCCCAAGCAAAAAAGCTGTAAAATTATTAATAACTTTTCCTTTTTAATCAAAAAACCATGTAATATCTATTCTCACTGGAATCTCTGACAACAAAATATTACTAAATAACATAACATTAAGTCTACCAGGATTCTAACTGCTCCTAAAGAAACAAGTTTTACAGAGTTTCTAAAACTTTAAATTCCCCTTTTAACCCAAAATTTTAAGCATGGGGGGAAGACTCCCCAATGCCAGGCCCACGGAAAATGAAAGTTCCCATGTATTGCCTGTACACTTAGATGGCTCCAAAAGTGCTTAGTCACCAAGGAGTCAGCTATTAGTCTTACCTATGTCACCTGTTATTTTATTGTCTTTGATGTTATTAATATTTCATAACAATTTCTAATCATAATATCGTAAAGAAATTTTTAAATAAATGGTTTTGGGGGAAACCCCTTTTTTTACAAATTAAAGGGAAATTGGGGAAATCAGGCGTGGTCACTAAGGCCAACTTTTTGACTCCTTGGGTGGCTGAACGCATGTGGAGCTATCTGCATGTAACAAAACTCAAGAGAAATCTAAAGGGAAACAGTACAAAAAAACCCACGCCCTTTGGGGTTTATTTCAGTTTTTCAAATCTGGATTTCACAAAGAACAAAAAAGGGTTTTTATAGACAAGAATGTCTTTTTCCTAAAGAAGTATGTTCAAACACTATTTATTTACTTGCATGTCCTAAAACACAAAGGATTCACATGAAAGTATACTTAACATAAAGGAAAAAGAAAGAAAAAAATCTATGAATCTACAAAATGAGAACGTACACTCCTAAGAAGATTAAGAACACAAAACAAATTGATGAAGCCAGAAGAGGTAAATATGACTTCCCTAATCTTGCAACAACAGGGCTGAAGGGGAAGGGAGTTACTGGTGAATGAGGGGTTGCCTGAGTGAATTTTTCACCTTTATTTTTTTCCCTTTTCCTGTTCTTCACAGGATTTTGGAAAATTTGCAGGATGTCAACTCAAGTCGAGATTTTTTTGACTGGGTTTTTCCTATTTTTTATAACCACCATACCAGAACTTAAGGGACCACCAGAAAAATGCAAATTTTGTCTTACTATACTGTTATGTGTAACTATGTCTTGTAAAACATAAAAAAAAAATATATATATACATGTACATATGTTCATAATATTAAATATCCCCAAAGTTGCTTTTGAACTTGGCACTAAACCTTTAACTGTTGTCCTGTTTTTTGGGGGGGAAATTTCCCTCAAAATACTTTTTCCGCGGCCAGGGTAGCAAATCAAATGGAAAAACTTGTGCACCCCCTGTATTTTTCTAATGTTTTTTTTATTTGTTTTTTTTTCTTTTATTTTAGAATGAGGATGAAGACTTAAAATTTTCCCAAAACCCTTTTTGGGGAAATAATTACCTACACCTTTGTCCCTTTTTCCAGGCCCCATATGTTTGTAGAACTAAGTTTTGTAACATAAACACATATATGGATACCTATATAACAAACTTTTTAAAAAAATGAAAAATAAAATGGTTCATGTATTTTCCCTTTTTAAAAAAACCTGAAAATCTACCTACCTTTGTTTTATTATAATAATATATATATATATATATAAAATTTTATATTAAAATATATAATTTTATAATTTTATTATAAATATATATATATATATTACACACATATATACACCCCCTATATATACACAAATATATATCCCCCATATATATTTCACACATATATATACAAAACATATATAAAAACACCATAATACACACATATATATAAAACCCCAATTTTATACACACTATATATACACACATATATATATTGTATATATTATTGTATATATATATGTAAATTTTTGTGTGTTATATTTTGTGGGGTAAAATATTTTGGGATTATTGTGGGGTTTTTATATATTTGTGTATTTTTTTTTTCTTTTTTTTATATTTGTATATATTATTGTTTTATATAAATTTTATAATCATATTTTAAATATATTATTATATATAAAATACAATATAATATATACATATATATACATATATATATATATATACATTATATATTATACATTTAAAAACATATATATTTTACATATATATATATATATAAAAAATATCCTAATATAAAATATATTACATTATATACAAAAATATATTACATTATACCCCATCTATAACCCTATTATACCTATATTTATACATATATATCAATAAATATTACATAATTACATATATAAAATATATATATATTATATATAACCCCCTATTCATTATATATTAAAACATTATAAAATTATATATATAAAATATATTTCCCCAAAAAAAATAAAATACATATATACAAAATATTATATAGATCATAAAATAAATATATAAATTTTAACATATATCATATATTAAATATACATTTATACATATATATATATATAATATAATATATATATATATATACATATATTTTATTATAAATATAATACAAAATATACATATATATATATAACTATATACATATATATATAAAATAATACTATATAATATATTAAAATACATATATAATATATATATATATCCCTATATTATATACCTATAATATATACATATACATATATACATTTTTACAAAACATATAAAAAATATACATATATATATACATATATACATTATATATATACCTATATAAAATAATAATATATCTATATAATATATTATAATTTATACATATATAATAAATTTTAAATTTTTAAATATTAAATTTTAAAAAATTATATATACAAAAATAATACAAAATATTTATATATATTACATATAATAATATTATAAAACATATAACAAAAATATATACATATTAAAACATATATTTTAAAATATACAAAAATATTTCATATATTATATACATATATACATATATATAAAAAATAATCATATATTTTACAATTTTATATATAGACTATAAAAATATATATATATAAAACAAAATAAATATATTTACATAAAATAAAAATATAAAATACATATATTTAAATATATATAATTTTACTATATAATATAATTCTATTAAAAATATATAAATAATAACATAAATTTTAAAACATATATATATAATATAATTATAATAATATACATATATAATATAATATACATATAATAATAATAAAAATATATAATTAAAATTATTATATATTATAATATATATATTTCAAAATATTTAT
>NC_051391.1:1864727-1879727 GCF_015228065.2 Penaeus monodon | reverse complement strand
AAAAATATTTAAATATTATATTTATATATATAAATATATATATTTTTATATTATCCCAAAAAATATAAATTAAATTTAATATATATATTTTAATTTATAGATATATTTTATATAATTTTAAATATAATATATATATACTATTTTTATATATATATATTAATACCATAATAAATTTTTATTTTCTATTAAATAAAATATATATATATATAATAATATATATAGATATATTATAATATATATTATATATAACACAAAAATATATATATATATATAAAAATATATAAAAAAAATATAATATTTAAATTTTATGATTTTATAAAAATTTTTATTTTTTAAATAAATATATTTTTATATTTTTCTTTTATATTCTAAATATATTTTATTTATGTTGTGTGTTTTTAATTTTATAATTTTTTTATTTTTTTATTATTTAAAATTTTTTTTTTGGTTTTTTTTTTTTTTTTTTTTTTTTATTTTTTTGTTTTTTTTTTATTTTTTTTCATTTTTTTTTTTTTTTTATCCCTTTTTTTCCCCCTTATTTTTTAAAATTTTTTTTTTTTTTAAATTTTTTTTTTCTTTTTAAATTTAACTCGGTTTTTCTTTTTTTTAGCACCTACCCTTTTCCACCTCCCCTTCCCCCAACCCCTTTTACCCTTTTCTTTTTCCCCTTTTTCCTTTACCCCCCCCCGAAATTTCCCTTTGGGGAATTGGTTTTCCCCGGTTTGTCCTGGTTGCCCCTTTTCTTTTTTTGGGTTTTAGCTTTTTTTCAATATTTTCTTTTTACTCCAAAAACCCCTTTTTTTCCCCTTTTTAAAAAGAACTCTTTCCCAAATTTATTTTTCCCCCCCTTTTTATTCCTCTTTTTTACCTACCTTTTTTTCCCCCATTTTAAAATTACCCCTTTTTTTGTTTTTTTTTTTTTTTATCTTAAAACTTTTGTTTCCCCCCTCCAAATTTTCCCCCTCATATTATTTCTTTTTCCTTTTTTTAATCTCTTTTTTATTCTTTTTTTTCCTTTTTTTTCCTTTTTTCTATTATTTTTTTTTTCTTTTTCCTCTTTCTTTTTCTTTTCTTTCCTCTTTATTTTTTTATTTTTTTTTTTTTTTTTCTATAATTTCTTATATTTTTTTCTAAAAAGATATATATACATAAATAAATCATAACGTATGCTCTTTGTTGGCACGTGGCCCTCTCCACCATCCTTCGCCACTAACCGATCTTACGCTTTTCTTCCACTTATCCATCGACAGCCCGCAAATACTTTGATATTGTCGCTCGTCTTGTCTTGGGTTTGCCTTTTCCTCTGTTTCCTATACCATCCCTGTCAGCAAGTTTTTCTCAATACTTTTACTTCTCATTACATGACCAATAAACTTTAATTTCCTCTTATTCAAGATGTCGAACAGTCGGTCTTTACAATTTATTTTTCTCAGCACTTCATCATTCGTCTTCTTCTCTGTCCAGCTAATACGCAGTACTCGTCTGTAACCCACATTTCAAAACTATTGATCTTTTTCTTGTCTATCTACTTCAACACCCAACACTCAGAACCTATGATGCAATTGGGAAAACTAATGAGTTCAAAAACCCAGCTTTTTTCCGTAAGGTAATGCTTCGGTCTTTCCAGATGTTATTGAGAGCAATTGTGGCGCTTTTGGCAATGGTAATTCTTCTTTTTATCTCCGGTGAATCATCATATGTATTAGTTAAAACAGCTCCAAGATAAGTGAACTCTTTCACATATATATATACACATACATATATATATATATATACCATACATTATATATATATACACATACATATATAAAATAAATATAATATAATATATATATATATAATATATATATATATATATATATATATATATAATACATATATATACTATATAATAATATATAATATATACATATATATATATACATATATAATACTATATATACTATAATATATATATATATTATCATAATATATCATATATATATATATATATATATATATATGTATATGTATATGTATATCTCTCTCCTCTCTCTATATATAATATATATTATAATATATATATGTATATATATTATATATATGTATATATATTGTATAAGATATATGTATATAATTATGTATATATATATTATATATATATATATATATATCATATAATATATAACATATAGATATATAATATTATATATATATTCATATATAATATATATATATATATATATATCATATTATATTATATATATATGTTATAATTCTATATATATATACATATTGATATATATTATATATATAATATATAACAAACACAATACTACACACATATATATTAATATATATATATATATATATATACTATATATAATATATATAAATATATTATATATACATATTATATACATATATATATAATAAATTATAATATATATAATACAAATATATATATATATACCATATAATTATATATATATTATATATATATATATATATTATTATATATAATATATATATATATTAATACTTATCACATATTATATACTAATATTATATTATAATTACTATACTATATTTATATCTAATATTATATGATATTACTAGTATATTATACTCTATATAGTATATCTATTCTATATCTATTATATTCTCATATATATATCGATTCTCTCTCTCTCTCTCTCTCCTCTCTCTCTCTCTATATATTATTATCTATAATATATCTATATATGTATATATATTTTCTATATTATATATTCATTATATTATGTATTATATTATTATCCATGTATATATATATGTATTTTTATTATTTCATATCTATATTCTCTACTCTATATATATCATTTCTATATATATATCATATCATATATATCGTAATATACTTATACACCTATATATATCTATATCTATATACACATAATATTATATCATATCTATATCTATATATATATAAATATATATATCACTATATATATACATATATAAATAGATATATTCAAATATATATATATATATATCATATACTTATTAGATATATATATCTATACATATCTATATCTATATCATACATATATATACTTATACTCATACTATTCATTATCTATATATCTTATATACTTCTATATCTATTATATATATATATCATAATAATACTCACAATCTACACTACACACACATATATATATATATTTATATATTATATATATATCTATATTATATTATATATATATATATATATCTATCATATATATTTTATTATCTATTACTATCTCATTCCTCCTATATATATATCTCTATATTCTATTCTCTATATCTTATATATCTATATCTATATCTTTATTCTCCTATATATATATTTTATATCTCATACTCGCACACTCTACTCTATATCGTCCATTCTCTCCTCTACTCCTATTTTTATACTTAATATATCATATATTTATACTACGCCTTTATCCCTTTACATCCCCATAGTATTCTACTCCTTGTTCTATACATCCCTAGTATCACACTGGCAGCCCTGTCAATCAAACTGAAATCATACAGAGTCACAAGTTCACTTCTAAGAAACACATTTAAGTACCTTTAATAAGCATATTTGAATACTTACAGCATGTTCAAAGTCATTTGACATCCCCATAGATAATTCTACATCCTGTGGTTCTATACACTGGGTCTCACAAACTGTAGCTCTGGTTTTCAACAAAGTCTGAAAAATAAGTTGTGATATTACGGATTCCTTATGAAAGCAATGCAACCCATTTAATGGTATTTGAAACTACACAAAATTAAAATCACCCACGAGGGATTGTTAAGTAGTTATCCTAAAAATAGATCAATAAATAATCGTTGAAGCACTGTGACAAAGGATCATTGCAGCATTGAGGCAAAGTATCATGCTATAGAATAAATTTTACTCTTCATCAGGTCTTCTTCCAGTGACAATGAGTTAACAGTGAAAATTAAAACATCTTAAACACAAGCTATGGTAAATCAAACATTCTCTATATAACACAAAAAAAGGCCAATTCCTTCTATCATTCTCCTACCTGGAAATCTGGATTTGGTCCCTGAGAGAGATCATGGTCAAAAGCCCCAATGGTCATGAGTCCAAGAAGGTTCAGGTGCGGACAATTCTTTGTAACGTGGTCCACCAACTCATTAACATTGTCAGGGTGAACACCACTCTTTTCTGTAATGATGGATTCCTTAATGTAGAAACAAGAGAATATAGTCAACTGGTAAGGAGAGATAAAGTTTTTAATAAAAATAACTGAAGTTGTTCATTCTCACTTAAACCTTTTGCCTCTATCAAACTGGCATAAATCATCGGCAAGACCAATATTCTAATAATAATGGGGCTTTTTATCATTATATGCTTAATTAACTCAACTACCTGGGATTTATGTTCTGTCCCCCGTAATTTTTTATGAAATGTGCTCAGCCAGCAAGAAGTCTATCAGTAACCAATCCTGATTTCCGTTTCTTGAATTGGCGGGAAAATGTGTTTTTCTCTTTAATACAGTGGACATCAATACTGTTATTACTGTTATTGATGTTTTGATAATTAAAGTGTTATTAAAATCTCGATAACATTTAAGACAATGAAATAATGCAAAAGACCCTTTCCAAAAGTCGAGGAAAAGGGTAAACAGGTGAGATAAGTATGACTGATAACAGACTTCTTGGTTACTAAGCACTTGTAGGACCATCTATTTGTAAATAAAATAAATAAACTTGTACTACATTGGGCATGGCATTGTAGTCTTGCCATACGGACCGACTGGGTTAAATACCTTTAAGAAATAGTTTGATGTAAAATAACTATCAGTGTAAACATACGTCTACTGGAACAATAACCAAATATAGTTTCAAAAATATTACCAAAGACACCAATGATTACTACATTAAAGATTACTTAATGATTTTCTGACGACTGGATAGACACAGACACGGACACCCACCCACACACCAACATAGGTATGTAAACATACTTAGACAATTCACTTACGTTCTTCTCCACTAGTATTAACTTGAACAAACACTTTTAATTTTTTGTCCAAGTTGTGTTTCTGGACAGCATTATTAAGCGTTGTTGCTAACTTGGCTGTGTCAACCGTCTCAACACATTCTAAATTTGGAATTCCAATAACCTGTAAAGAATGATTTTATAATTAAGAGGGAAAGTTGTTAATATTCTTCACTGCTACATGATGAGCATAAGAAAACAAAACATATTCCCCAACAAAATAGTAACCATAAGCATTATTTCACTGATAATATCTTGTACAATTTGTTTCAAACATACCTTGTTCACTTTATTGCTCTGCAGGTGTCCGATCATGTGCCATTTAATCTCAGGACATTTCTCTATTATCTGTGAATGTTTTAGATTCATTGCTTTAAAACTCATTATCGAGACTTTATACGGTTTTGTAATTAAGCACACTTAACACTAAATTTATAGTTGAGTAAACTTTGAACTACATGAGAAATCAAACAGCTATTAGATATCAATCTTTGAAAACCAACAGGGATTATCTGATGCCATGCACAGATGCCCTGTTTTTCTGTTAATAGATAATCAGTTAATAAAACATTGTATTGTTAGTAAAGCAAAGTATAAAAATCAGAAAACGTGTACAGAAAAGCTTCCTACCTCTTCATCATGTCCTTTCTCAACCAACTCTTGGACATAATTCTCTCCAAAGTGTCTTTGTCCTGCTGAATATGCTTCTAGAATCATTTCCTTTGGTTTAGTCTTGCTGACTGCCACTAGCCTGGGCTGTTTGCACAAGGCTGCAATTTCCTGCAAAAACAAAAATAAATATAATCATATGACCCAAATATTTAAGTACAGAAAAGGTAAAGAAAGCAGTCTCATGCAGAAAATGTTTCAAATATTTCACAATGAAATCTAAAAAATATGTGATGTTAAAGCATGTTTGATAAAGCTAACCTCGTACATGATGAATGACCCTTCAAAAAAATCTACAGATGAATAAAACTAACATTACATGTAGAAATAAACCTAGTTAATGAAGTCTTATAGATATTTAGGTTATCAAAAAAAGGTAACAAGTAAGAACCACACACAAAACATTTCAAATTAGCACTACAAGGAGAAAATATTGAATACCTACCAAAATATATTGCAACAGACAATGTTACTCATCTTGTATTGTGAAGATATTCATTCTCATTCATTCCTTTTCTACAAATGCAATATTCTTAATTAAATTTGATGCTGTGATGTCAACTTTTCCTTTTTCACTTTATGTCCACATTCAAAGCCTTGAGAAATATTACATGTCACACAACAGTATTAGATGACTGGAATTATTCACATACAGGGTAAATGTTAGCTTAGATATTTATGCCTGCCACTGGCCCCTGCATCTTGGCTGCCCTGGCAAAGGCCAACAAACCTTTACAATGTGTATTCTAGTAGATCCATAGTTTATCTACATCTCTTTTGACTTACTAAAAATACTGAATTAGTACAAGTTTTCACTTGATGAAGGTCTGAACAAAAACCAACATAATTGCAAGAAAAAAGTTCTGAAAGCCTGTCTGGGTATCTTATATATCTACCAATTACTAACGGATTAGAGAAGCATGGTGATAGAACACAGAGGAATAAAAATCACGAATCAAGACATTTGAAAGACAGAGAGAGAGAGAGAGAGAGAGAGAGAGAGAGAGAGAGGAGAGATGAGAGAGAGAGAGGAGAAGAGAGAGAGAGAGAGAGAGAAGAGAGAGAGAGAGAGAGAGAGAGAGAACGTTCAGACCTTTTCTTTTTTTTTTCATCCATTTGCCTTTTGGGGCTTTTTTCAAACCAATTTCTGGGAAAAACAAAAAAAAAAAAAATTTTTTTTTTTCTCCTTTTTTTTTTGTGAAAAATCGCAAAAAATTTTTTTTTCCTAAAAAAAAATAATGGCGGGTTTGAAAAAGGTGCCCTCAAAAACAAAAATTTTAAAAATTTTAACCCTTTTTACAAATTTTTGTTACAAAAAAATAACATTAGAAAAAAATTTAAAATTATAAAGGAAAAAAAAAAATATTGAAAAAAAATTTAACTCGTATTTAAAATTATCTAAATTCTAACAAAAAAATAAAAATAACTTTGATGGGGAAAAAACATTTCCCAAAACCACAAAAAAAATTAAAAAAAAAAAAAAGACTAAAAAAAAAAAGGGAAAAGGGAAAGATAACCCAAACCCCCAAAAAAAGGGGGAAAAGGCAAAAAAAGGGGAAAGAACCAAGGGAAAATTTTTGGGACAAAAAAAAGGGAAAAAAACAGGGTAAAAAAAAAAATTTTTTGGGAAGAAAAAACCAAAGGGGGGAAAGGAAAAACCCAAAACAAAAAAAGAAAGAGGGAAGAAACCAAAAAAAAAAAAAAAGGGAAGAAAAAAGGAAAGGGGGGAAAAAAAAAAGAGAGAAGAGGGAAAAGGGGAAAGCGGAAAAAAAGAAAAGAAAGGAAAAAGAGAGGAGAGAGAAAGAGAGAGAGAGAGGGAGGAGAGAAAGGTAGCACCAGAAAGAGAGAGAGAGAGAGAGAGAGAGAGAGGGAGGGGAGAGAAAAGGAGGAGAGAGGGGGGGGGGGGGAGAGGGAGAAGAGAAGAGAGAGGAGATAGAGAGAGAGAGGGGAGAGAAGAAGAGGAGAGGGGGGAGAGAGAGAGAAGAGAGAGGAGAAGAGAGAGAGGAGAGAGGAGGGGAAGAGAGAGAGAGAGAGAGGGAGAGAGAGAGAGAAAGAGAGGAGAGGAGAGAGAGGAGAAGAGGAGAAAAGAGAGAGAGAGAGAGAGAGGAGAAGAGGAAGAGGGAGAGAGGAGAAGAGAGAGAGATAAAGAGGAAAGAGGAAGAGAGAGAGAGGAAGGAGAGGAGAGAGAGAGAAAAGAGGAGGGGAAGAGGAAAGAGAAGAGAGAGAGAGAGAGAGAGAGAGAGGAAAGAGAGAGAGAGAGAGAGAGAGATGGAGAAGAGAGAGAAGGAGAGAAAAGGAGAAGAGAGAGAGAGAGAGAGGAGAAGAGAGAGGAGAAGAGAGAGAGAAAAAGGGAAGAGGAGAAGAGAGAGAGAGAGAGAGGAAAACGAGGGGGAGAGAGAGAGAGAGGAGAGAGAGAGAGAGAGGGGAGAAAAGGGAGAGAGAGAGAGGGGGAGGAGAAGAAAGAGGGGGAGAGAAGAGAGAGAGAGAGAGAGAGAGAGAGAGAGAGAGAAGAGAGGGGGAGAGAGAGAGAGGAGAGAGAGAGAGAGAGAGAGGAGAAGAGAGAGAAGAGAGAGAGGGAGAAGGAGAGAGAGAGAAGGAGAAGAGAGGAGAGAGAGAGATGGAGAAGAGAGAGAGAGAGAGATGGGAAGAGAGAGGAGAGAGATGGGAAGAGAGAGAAAGAGAAGAAAAGAGAAGAAGAGAAAAGAAAAGAGAGGGAAAAGAGAGAAGGAGGGAGGGGAGGGGAGAGAGAGAGAGAGAGAGGGAAGAGAGAGAGAGAGAGAGATGGAGAAGAGAGAAGAGAGAAGAAGGGAAGAGAGAGAGAGAGAGTGAGAAGAATAAAAGAGAGAGGAGGAGAGATGGAGAAGAGAAGGGGGGGGGGGGGGGGGTGGGGGAGAGAGAGAGAGGGGAAGAGGAGAGAGAGAGAGAGAGAGAAGAGAGACGAGAAAGAGGGAGAGAAGAGAGACGAGAGAGAGGGAGAGAGAGAGAGAGGAGAAGAAAAAGAGAGAGAGAGAGAGAGAGAGGAGAAGAGAGAGAGAGAAAGGGGAAAGAAGGGAGAGGGGAAAAGAGAGAGGAGAGGAGAGGAGGGGAGAAGAGAGAAGAGAGAGAAAGGAGAAGAGAGAGAGAGAAGGGAGAGAGAGAGAGAGAGGGGAGAGAGAGAGGGAGAGAGGAGAGAAGAGAGGGAGAGGGGGGAAAAAGAAAAGGAGGGAGAGGAGAGAGGGGTGGGGGGGGGTATAATTTTTAAGGGGGTGTAGATCCCAGGGCGGCCCAATGTAATAATAGTGGGAGTGATGATCCCACGGGATGGCACTGTTTAAAAGATAAGGGGAGGTAATCCAGCCCGACCCACTTGTAAAAGGTGTGGGCGGTGGGGACGCGAGACGAGAGGTCCCCAAGGGGGGTACTCTGGTTCTCTGGTTTGTTTTTAAAGGGTTTGTAGGAGTTAAAGTTGTCGTGGTTTCAAACTTATTCGCGAGAGTATTGGAGCAGGACGGGCAAGGCAGGGAGACCTGCCGGGGAGGCAGAAACGTCCCGACCTACCACTTGCTGGCAACGAGGGTTGTCTTAACGCTCCGAAATTTCTATGAACAATTAGTTTTTAAACACTAAGAAAAACAGAAAGAATTTGAATGAACAAAAAATTTTGATACATATGGACATGGGGTTTCGTGGTGGGAACAAGGGTCCTTATAACAGTTGTGTTAAGAAGAGAGTTTGGTGTTTACAAGTAAAAAAGGTTTATGAAAGGGGAAAAATTGCGGATTATTCAAAAAACTAAAAACATTTTGAAAATCAAAAAAGATGCGATAAATATTTAGTGATTGGAATAAGCATTTTTGATGAATATTTGAGTATAAAAAACACATAAATTGACACACAGCATGAGAAAACGTCAGGGGAAATTTTTTACAAACAATGAGGGTGGGATTAGCGGTTCTAAGGGAATTACAATTGTCACGGTGTAGACCGTTTGGGGGCAGCTGAGGACGTGGAGTTATTTTAAAAGAGGCACACATGGCTTTTTGGTATGTGAGGCATAAAGATAACGTATCCATTTCACTACAGGGTGAGTGAGTGAGTGAGTGAGTGAGAGAGAAGGAGAGAGAGGGGACTACATATTATTTTCTGATAATATCCACAGTATTAAAAACCCAACAATGACAACATACACACAGAGAAAAATAAATCAATCAATACTATGAAAATTCCCTTTTAAAACCAATTTTTTTCCCAATTTTCCCCTTTTTTTTCGTCCCCTTTTTCCCTCCTTTCCATCCCTTTTTTTAGTGCCCTGCGTGCCCAAACCCCCAAAAATAGAATTTTAAGAAAAAAGTTTTCCCCTAAGATTAGATAACACCCGATCCCCAAACTTTGTCCTTGCCCCGGCCAAATACAACGTTTCCCTCCTATCACACGCTAAACAATAACATACATTTCCAAAACACCAATAAACAGAACCACATGGACTAACTTACGGGATTTCTCGCCTTGGTAGCGACATTTACTCGCTCAATGACACTAAGAAGTGCCTTGGCGACCTCGGAATCAGCCATAACGCGGAGCATTTGTTTACGTTCTTGTAAGTCGCAGCCGAGGGTATCCAGGCGAATCCGGTCGTGACGTCACAGCGGACTGGATGCGTATCAGCTGGTGACTTTTGGGGTTACGTTTTTTTTTTTAAAATATTAAATTTAAGCTTGATCCGGGGAAAAAAATAATAGGCAGTTTTTGTTTTAAGTATGAGTCGAAAGGGTTTTATTTTTTTGTACGTGTGTTTGTGTGGGATTTTTTAGGTGGAGGAGAGAGGGGGGAAAAGGGAGGGAGGGAGGAAGGGAGGGGGGGGGGAGGGGGAAAGAAAGGGGAGAAAGAAATAAAGAGAAAGAAAAGAGAGAGAGAGAGAGGGGAGAGAGGGGAGGAGAGCGAGAAAAAGAGAGAGAGAGAGGGGAAAAGAGAGGAGAGAAAAGGGAGAGAGAGAGAGAAAGAGAGAGAGAGAAGAAAAAAGAGAGAAGGGGAGGAAAGAGAGAGAGAGAGAGAGAGAGAGGAGCGGAGAGAGAGAGAGAGAGAGAGAGAGAAAGAAGGAGAGAGAGAAAGAAGGAGAGAGAGAAAGAAGGAGAGAAAAAAGGAAAAAAAGAAGGAGAGAGAGAAAAAAAGAAGGAGAGAGAAAAAGAAAGAGAGAGAAATTGAAAGAAAGACAAAGAGAGAAAGTGAGAAAAAAAAAAAGAGAAAAAGAAGAAGAAGAAGAAGAAAGAGGAAGAGAGAGAAAAGAAAGGGGGGAGGAGGGGGGAGAGAGAGAGAGAGAGGAGAGAGGAGAGAGAGAGAGAGGAGAGGGGGAGGGGAGGGAGAGAGGAGAGAAAGAAGAGGGGGCAGAGAAAGAGAAAGGAGGAAAGAGAGAGGGGGAGGAAGAGGGGAGAGGAGGAGGAAAGAGAGAGAGAGAGAAGAAGAGAGAGAGAGAGAGAAGAAGGAGAGAAGAAGAGGAGAGGAGAGAGGGGAGAGAGAGAGAGGGGGGGGAGAGGAGAAAAGAGGGGGGAGAGAAAAAAGAGAGGGGGGAGAGAGAGAGAGAAAAGTTTGTTGTTTTTTTGGATTCCATTTTATACAATGGATATTTTTTGTGACATATGTCTGTTGATTTTCCCCCGTGGTCAGTGCTTGACTCGGGAACCCAGTCCTTTCCGTGTCAGCTGCTGCTGACTCGGCTGAACCGATCCTTGCCCGCCCTGGTGCAAACCACAGCAGAACCTCCCGGGGGACAGTTTCAATTTTCGGCCGGGCGGGGGGCGAACCGCCGGGCCCCCCGGGAGAGGCCCACCCCGTTTCCACTGACTAGCCCCGGGGGGCTAGTACAGAGAGAGAGAGAGAGGGAAGGAGAGAGAGGAGGAGGAGAGGAGAGAGAGAGGGGGGGGAGGGAGGGAGGGAGGGGGGAGGGAGGGGGGGAGGGGGGGAGGGAGGGAGGGAGGGAGGGAGGGAGAGAGAGAGGAGGAGAGAGAGAGGGAGAGAGAGAGAGGGAGAGAGAAAGAGAGAGGGAGAGAGGAAAGAAAGAGAGAGACAGAAGAGAGAGAGAGAGAGACAGAAGAGAGAGAGAGAGACAGAAGAGAGAGAGAGAGAAGAAGAAGAAGAGGAGAGAGAGAGAGGAGAGATGAGGGGGAGAGAGAGGAGAGACGAGAGAGAGAGAGAAGAGAGGAGGAGAGAGAGAGAGAGAGAAACTGAGGAGAGAAAGAGAGAGAGATGGCACGAAATAATAACCCTCTTAGTAACTGACTGCCAGTGTAATGTATGTATATGTCACTGTAATGTATGTATATAATATATGTCAGCACTTTGTAATGAATACAAATCGTTGTGCAGTGATTAACAATTAACCCGCAAGCAGGTACTAAGCATATAAGTTTTATATGATGAATAGCGATTCGATGGTTTTAATGTTCATGTTAATGGATAGTACGCATACAGTGTTTCGTAACAAGTTCTATCGATTTATGGAGATACTAAAAATGATACAGATTGATTGAGGCTAAATGAAGTATCAGTACAAATCAAGCGATTTAAGTTTCCCAGAGAGGGGAAAAAAGGTAATTTGGTTTAATTTTTTGAAAATGAAAACGGGGTTTCCCCGACAATATTTATTCATTTGATTTGTTTTCGTGTGATGAGAACGAATCTGATGAGCATTTCTGTTGCAGTCTCCAGCCGACAATCTAGATGTGATTTGATAAGCCCCGATTGCAGGGGAGGGCATGGAGTAGATCAGGAAAACTGTGGGGTAAAACAGGCTGACATAAGAAGAAGAGAGAACAGAAATATGTAAAACAAGCACAAAAAAACGCTTAAAATCGGACAATGAAACTCTACGGACGTTGCAGCCAACTTTCAAAGTCTACGCACCGACACGCCAACTTTCGAAAAAAGAATCTACGAAAACCAAACCCATCGTTCAGTAAAAATCTACGGGATTTCACATAATCCAGATCCCCCGTGGTAATCGTACTTTGCGTGCTAACCAATAAACCAACCTAACCTTAATCCTGTGAGATTTATACACTACGATCCATATATTCCCAAGCCTGGGGGTCCTAGCTACACCCCTGGACCCCAGTGGAAACATATTCGCCTAGCCAGGGGGCTACGCCCCCTGGACCCCCGTGGTAATATATGCGCCTAGCCAAGGGGCTACGCCTCCTGGAAACCCAGGATAAAATCACATACCTTTATATCGCGAAACACCGAACGTTTCTTCGCTTCCGTATACGGTCACAGTTGCTTGGTTTCTAATCACTTTTTTCGGTATTTGCGGCACTGGATGGGTTCAAATATCAGGCTCTGATAGAGACTAATGTCTATTTGTCCTTATATCCACAAAAGGGCTTTAAAAATGACCCGGAATCGACGCAGCACTGGAAATGAATTTTTTTTTCACCGGCGTTTCTCGACGTAATAGCGCTGCTGGCCTGTCAAATCTCCCGGTGGCAAAACGCGCAGGCGCACAAGGTTATTGAACAGAGTAGCATAAATACTTACCAAATCACGTAAATGAAGTATAATAAAAGTAAAATAACGCATTACATACATGAATTCAAGAAAACGGACGCTGATAATTACAAAATATTCGTTCTCACAAGCGCGTAGCAATACAAGTACTTAGAAAATGAAGGGGCGATCTTCTCTCTTGTCTGTCCTATATCTCCCTTATTTTCGATTTGCACACTTTTTGCCAAAGATGAAAAGTGTCTTAGTTTTCGTCAAGGTAACCACTCCGTACACTTATTTTACTGCAATCCTGGTTGACATGCACGGAAAAATTTTCCGAAAATGGACACTGCCATTATATATCATAAAAAAAAGTCATGAACGAGACAGGTACAGGTGCAGCGACCTCATATTTACCGCGAAATGAAAATATCCGCTGCATGTCACCGCCCAAGGGACTAAATCCACAGTACCCTCACAGCTAGAGTTCTTATGTCGCGTTTTCTCCAAGTGCTAATGAAGAGATAGATAGATAGATAGATAGATAGATAGATAGATAGAGAGAGAGAGAGTGGGGGGGGGGTTACAGGAGACATGCCCCGTCTAAATAATAAACAGAAGGTAGGGGAAAGGTTGGGTTTAGATTTTGGGTTCAAATGATACCCTGGTTTTGGGACTTTGTCTCTGGAGGATGCGTCACTTTCGTTAACAAACATCATTTTCATTCCTAAGTCGTTATTTTCATCATTATCATTTCTGTCCAATATTTACAATAAACTTTGGTAAACCGAGGAGTGTCCTTCGTTTATTATAAATATCAATAAATGAGAGACCAAGAAAGATAGTAAATAGGGTGATATTAAAATACTAAATATTGTGACTGCTTTCCCATTGTCGGAACAGCCGTCTCGACAAACAAACACTACCGTATGTCTAGGATATGAGCACTTTGCATTTATACCATCTTTCTTATTTAAAATACACTTAACTTCTACAGATCTTTATGCTTACCACTTCTACAGATCAATATGCTTACCATAAATAGCCACAGAAGTGCCCTTCTAGCATACCTCCACCTACAGAGGACTTTTTTCGTCGTTACCGCCCCGTTGTCAGTGCCCAATGCCCATACCCAACACTGTCAAAAACAGCTGATCGCTAGAAAACGGGAACCGCTCATGACCACATCGAATCGGGAATACTTCGTTGAATATTGAAGTGGCTAACTTTTTTGTTTTAGTAGACGGGAGTTTCGTATACAGTGTTAGCACAACTGATGGCAGGACATATTTGGGAGAATAAAACACACACACACACACACACACACACACACCACACACACACACACACACACACACACACACACACACACAAACACACGCACACGCACACGCACACACACATACACACCACACACATACACACCACACACATACACACCACACACATACACACCCACGCACATACATCCCCCCCCCCCCAGACACACACCACACATGCGAGCGCGTTATTCAATTTCTACTCAATTAGTGTGACTATGTTTTAAGATCGAAAGTGACTCGTAGTGGAGATGTGAATAATTGAGCTTTCGGCCAGAGAATCTCGCATTTTAGATGATTCTAGGTGGATCGTAAAAAAGTGAGGTCTGAGAGTGACCGCCGGTTCTGGAACTTACGCTCATATTCAGAGACATTTCGGACACCTTAAACGGAGAGTCGGACCAGGCATCTCGCGCCTGTCAGCCAATCATCGTCGGGCCGTCCCGAGCCGCAGCCGACGGTGATTGGTTGACGGGCGCGGGATGTCGGTCCGGCTCTGTGTCCTAAGTGTCTTTGAATATGAACAGC
>NC_051391.1:1827227-1847227 GCF_015228065.2 Penaeus monodon | reverse complement strand
AGAAAGAGAGAAAGAAAGAAAGAAAAAGAAGAAAAAAGTAATGAAAGAGAGCGAAACAAACAAACAAAGAAAGAACGAAAGAACGAGAGCACATTCACTGAAATCGCTTTGGTTGCAGTCCACGCCATGGTCCCGGTGCATCAGCTGGGGTCCACGCTGCTGAGCTCTCCTGTCGACTTCCGTTGCCTCCGCCCCCGCGCCTCGCCCGCCCGCGCCGCCCACGACAGGTCAGGTGCTGCGCCTCTGCGTGCGCACGTATGTAGGGTGTACATACATGTCCTTCTGTATGTATGTATGTGTGTATACACACACACACACACACACACACACACACACACACACACACACACACACACACACACATATATATATATATATGTGTGTGTGTGTGTGTGTGTGTGTGTGTGTGTGTGTGTGTGTGTGTGTGTGTGTGTGTGTGTGTGTGTGTGTTTTGTGTGTGTGTGTGTGTGTTGTGTGTGTGTGTGTGTGTGTGTGTGTGTGTGTGTGTATATACAGACACAATCACAAACACAAACACAAACACAAACACGAACACGAACACGAACACACAGATCCATGAATGTAACACGTATAAATATAAGTATATGGCTACCTGTACGAATGCACATGCTCGGCATCATAAATAAAAGCTGCGTCGTTTTGAAAGTGTTCTGACTCACGTCCACCATCGGCACTTTTTCCCGACACACAACAGGCCATCATATAAATCCACGCCATCTGTTGCCGGGCAGGAGAAGCCTCTTGGTAGAAAATGGAAGGTTTATTATCTTATCTTATTTATTTATTTATTTGTTTATTTATTTATTTATTTTATTTTATCATTATTATTATTTTTTCTTTTGCAGGAGAGGCTTCTAAGCAGAGAATAGATGCGTTATTTTTTCTCTCTAACACTCGGAGCAACTTTGGAATCAAACACAGTAATTAAATACAATATTTTTTTTTCTCGTATTTCCCAGCGAGGGGAGTGGGTACCAGACAGATCTGCCTGCCGTCGACCTGCCCGAGTTCCCAAGCCTCTGCCTCGACCCTGCCAACCTGTCAGCCGCCCTCCGCCCTGCCAACGCGACCGTCAGCAAAGTCAGCCTCACGCGGATCTCCACTGGCATACCGTCCTGCCCGGAGGTTGAATATGACACCTCCGTTTTCACCTCAACTATAATCACAGAGGTGATTACCGTCATAGGGGTGCTTGTTCATTGGGAAAGATGAGGTGAAATTGTGTTGCACAGGGTCTTCGTATATTGCAGAAGCGGTCATGAAGCCTGTCGTAATAGTGTATTGTAGTGTTTTTTTTTTTTAAAGGGTTTCGAGTATTTCTCTCTCTGGCTCTCTGTCTCTCTCTCTCTCTCCCCTTCTCTCTCTCCCTTTCTCTCTCTCTCTCCTTCTCTCTGTCTCCTTCTCTCTCTCTCTCCTTCTCTCTCTCCTTCTCTCTCTCTCTCTCTCTCTCTCTCTCTCTTTCTCTCTCTCTCTCTCTTTCTCTCTGTGTGACTCTCTCTTTATATCTATCTATCTATCTATCTATCTATCTATCTATCTATCTATCTATCTACCCATCTATCTACCTATGCATATTTATATTAAAACCAGAATTAACTCTCTGCTCTCTTCAGTGGCACCTCATTTGCGAGAGGACATCGTGGAGGACGCTGTTCCCGATGATGTATCCCGTCGGGTCTCTGCTCGGGAGCGCCATCGGGGGATACTTCAGCGACAGGTACCGCATGACGTAACCTGGAGAGTTTTAGTTCAAAGGGCACCGCGGAAAAATACCTTCAGATAGCGATAAGACGTTTAATTATGTTATTTGGATGAGGGCGATAGATACTTACAGGATCATATATATATATATATATATATATATATATATATATATATATATATATTTTTTTTTTTTTTTAATTAATTAATTAATTAATTATTTTTTTTAATTTTTTTATTTTTATTTATTATTTTTTTTTCCTTTTTTCTATATCGTAATGTAGTTTTTATTAGAAACCATAAGTGTTTTTATTTAGGCTCGTCATCATGATTTTTAGATTGAGGGTGTTCCCGAATCCGCTCCCGAGTTTATTAGGAATCTCGAAGCCAAAGTCGCAATCAGAACAACCGTAAACAGATTTCAATCCTGGAGACAACTCCCCCCCTCCCCCCCCCAAAAAAAAAGAAAAAAAAAGAAAAAAGAAAATGCACGAAAGTTAATCCCTTCTCTCATCATTCGTGGCTCTTCTTAACAGGATCGGCCGAAAGTTAACCTCCAGAATCGGCGTCCTGCTCGCCCTGCCCACGTGCCTCGGGATCACCGTGGTGCCCTGGTTCAGCGTCATGTTGGCCATGAAGATGCTGGCAGGATTTGCGGCGATTTTCGTGTTCTATCCGTGCTACAGCCTCGGTGAGAGACAAATCCCCCTGTATCCTTTGCATCCCGTGGTATTCAGTCAAGATATTGTGCCTGAACCTTGCACGACCGTCTGCCTGATCTTTTTTTATTTTATTTTTTTAAATTATTTATTTATTTACTTATTTATTTTTTAAAATATCTTCTCCTCCTTCTGCGTCCCTCCAGCCGCCGAGACGTCGCCGCCACGTCACAGAGGCTCCACCTTAATGCTCCTCTCCTTGGCCTTCTTCGTGGTCATGACGGCGTTCGGGGCCCTCGGCTACGTGGTGACGTCGTGGAGGGTCCTCTGGCTCATCTGCAACGTCCCTCTCTTGATCGCGGTGCCGATGACCATGTGAGTGGGACTGGAATGGGCCGTTCATGCTTGGAGAAAGAGAGAGAGAGAAAGAGAGAGAGAGAGAGAGAGAGAGAGAGAGAGAGAGAGAGAGAGAGAGAGAGAGAGAGAGAGAGAGAGAGAGAGAGAGAGAGAGGAGAGAGAGAGAGAGAGAGAGAGAGAGAGAGAGAGAGAGAGAGAGAAGAGAGAGAGAGAGAGGGGAGAGAGAGAGAGAGAGAAGGAGAGAGAGAGATATAAAGGTAGATAAATAAACAGATAAAAATATATATAATGATAGACAGACACATAGCCAGAGAGACAGAAAATGGAGTCCCCCCTGATGATCACAAACACCAACGGCTTCCAGGTTGATCGACGAGTCTCCCCGCTGGCTGATCCAGAAGGGCTTCGGGGCAGAGGCGGCCGCGGTGCTCGAAAGGGCGGCGCTGAAGAATGGCGTCCAGCTTTCAGACGGAACCAACTCGTATCTGGAGAAACTCAAACTGGTAAGCCATTTTGATGTGATGGTATTTTGTGGCTTATAATGTTCTTCATTTTGGGAAAAGATTCGGGATAATGATCAGGATGATAATTTCCCTGTTTTCACACACAACATGGAAGCCATTCCATGCACCTAATTCAATGCTCAAACTCTGGCAGCTGAGCGCGAGTTCCGGAGCAGCGGCCACAGGGGATGGATGCCTGTGCTCGTGGATCTCGAATGCCTTGTCTTATCTCCGGTCGCCTGCCATGCGCCTCGTCCTTGTGGTTACGCCCTTGGTCTGGCTCTTCCAGAGGATGGTGTACGTAGGCATCATCCTCAGTGCCAACAACTTCACCAGGTTGGTTTTTGTGGCGCTCCAGACACTTAGAAGTTCGTCTTGCTGTTCCTCTGTCTTATCCTAGAGCTATTGAATATTTTTTTTTGTTCATTTTTATTAAGCATTGCCCTTTGATTGTTATTTTCTTAAAGTTTTCCTTTTCATTTTGTGTCTTCCTCTTAATGCTCTCTGTTTGTTCCTCCCTTTTAATGGTCTTTGCCTTTCCCACCCTTTTAAGGTCTTCCTTTTAATGCTCTCTCCATGTTCCTTCCTTGTAATGCTTTCCTTATAATGCTCTCTGCTGGTCCTCCTTTTTAATGCCTTTCTTTTCACAGTCTCTAAAAGTTCCTCACTTATAATACTCTCTGTTTGTTCCTCTCCCTTTCAGTGCCTTCACCTTAATGCTCTCAACTCGTTCATCTGATTTAATGATCTCTCCTTGTCCCTTCCTTATAATACCTTCTCCTTGTTCCTCCCTTCTAATGCCTGCTCCTTGTCCCTTCCTTATAATACCTTCTCCTTGGCCCTCCCTTCTAATACCTGCTCCTTGCCCCTCCCTTATAATACCTTCTCCTTGTTCCTCCCTTCTAATGCCTGCCCCTTGTCCCTCCCTTTCTCAGTAACAGCCCCTTCGAGTTCGTGATCATCTCCGGCGGAATAGGTGGGATAACAGTCCTTCTGACGACGCCAGTCATGGTGAAGCTCGGCAGGAAGACCATTATTGTTGGGGCTTTCCTCACCAGCACCGTCATGCTGCTCTGCGACTTGGCTGTGCCCGAAGGTACTCACTTCTTGCGAGAGTTTATGCATGCAGTTTGTATGTCAAGTGTGATGCTATAGGATAGTGTGCAAAGCAATTTTTTGCCACATTGGCTGCTGGATACATGTCTATCTCTCCATCTGCCTACCTTTCTTTCTATCTATTTATTCATCACTCCCTGATTGTAAAAGGTTTCACAACACACACACACACACACGCACACACATACATACACACGCACACACACACACACACACACACACACACACACACACACACACACACACACACACACACACACACACACACACACACACACACACAAAGAGAGAAAGAAAAAGAGATAGAGAAAGAGAAAGAGAAAGGGACAGTGACAGAGCGACAGACTTTATGTAAATGTATTACCACACAACAGTGCCTGAAACCCTCTTAATTCCTAACACCCTTGGCCTCTCCTGAAGTAACCCAAGGCCGCCGTTTCAGAACACTGGTGGCTCAAATGGATCCTCGTCCTGGGTGCCTTCTGCCTCTCCGTCGGGGCCTTCCAGGTGGGTCCTTCAGTCCTGTCGGTCGTTCACGAAACAGCTGTTCGTTCTAGATTTGACACAGATTTACGTACTTGGATTTAAGACTTACAGTAACTGCGATGCGCGCGTGTGTATTTTAGAAAGATTTACGCAGTCACACAGACACACACACACACGCGCGCGCGCGCGCGCGCGCGCGCGTGTGTGTGTGTGTCTGTGTGTGTGTTTGTGAGAGTGTGTTTGTGCTTGTGTTAGTGTATGGGTGCCTCTGAGCGAGCGAGCGAGCATGCGTGCGTGAGAGTGTGTACGTATGTAATATATATAAATGTAGATATCCATATTCCTAAGAACCCCGATTTCTCTCCGTCTTAAATGGAATCTTCAGATCCCTAACAGCTTCCCCGACCGTCACCCTGCAGGTAAACTACGTGTTCGCCGCTGAGCTGATGCCGACGGTGATTCGAACTCGCGGCTTCACGCTCTGTAATCTCGTGGGCTGTATCGGGGAGGCGCTCGTCCCTATTGTAACGGAAGTGGTGGTGAGTACAGCTAAATACTTAAAAAGAAAATAAAAGAAAAGAAATAACAATAAAAATGAAATAATAATAATAAAAAAGAATAAATGCTTCTTCATCCAAATAGACAAATGGTTAATGGTTAATAGTTAAAACAAATGAATGACATCAAGGTCATATAGCACTATGGTAAAGTATAGTAGCAAAAGGGGATTAGGAATTAGTTAATGATTAGGAAAAAGTTAAAGGTTTAAACCGTACTAGAAGGTAGTATGGTAGTGAAAGGGTAGAGAGGATGAATTGATGGGGTATATATGTTAAGGGTTGTTAAAAGAGTGAGTTAAGGGGTTAGGGCAGTTATATCAAATGGAGGATATTTATGCATATGAAGAAGGAGAATAAGTTGTCTGTGGAAAGGGTAAGGGATTCCAAATAGACAAGGAAAATGTGAAGAAATAAAGGGATAATTATTTTAGTTGGAATTTTTCATTTTTGTTTAATATATATTCTCAATTTATACGTCTAAATATTTATTTTTTTATTATAATCTAATTAGTTTTTAATTTTACGTCTATTTTCATTTTAGCTACATACTACGCTCTGTCAGTATGGCAGTAGAACCCCATTTCCTTCGCCATGACCCTCATTTTCACCTACACACAATTTTACCCATGCCATTATGCAATATTCATTCTCAACCTGCATTACCATCTTCTTAATCTTAATCTCAATCATCCATTCGTAGTCAGTGACACAAAAACTCATTTCTCACCTTCATCTTTATCTCATTTTAACCCCCCCCTCCCCCTTCTTAGAGTCGCTACGCATGGTGGGCCTCCAGTGTGTGTTTCGGGATCGCGGGCATCTTGGCAAGTGTCCTGGTGACCTTGCTTCCCGAGACGAAGGGGAGTTCGCTGCCAGAGAGCATCGCGGACGTCGAGGAGAGACACAACAGCATTAAGAACAAAGACTCAGACAAAGACACAAAGAAAGAAAAGGGTGTTGTATAATAAACAGACAAATATATAGATAAAAAAAAAACAGTGAACAAAGGCACAAATATAGAAAAAGGTCTTGTATAATAAACAGACAAAAAGATAGATATTAGAAACAGTGAACAAACAAAGACACAGACAAAGACACAAAGATAGAAAAAGGTGTTGAATATGATAAACAGACAAACAGACACAAAACAACAACAACAACAACAACAACAACAACAAGCATATAAAACGCTTAAACGAAGAGACAGTTAGGAAGAATGAACTGTGTTGGTCTTTCCTTTTGGTTTCTGTGATAACGGTTGCAGATAATACTCTTTCTGATATCCGTAAGAACAGAAGGAAGATGCGTAACAGTAAATAATAATAATAATAATGATAATAATAATAACAATAATAATAATAATGATAATAATAATGATAATAAAGGAAGACAGGAGAAGAAATAATATAAAGGATATATATATATATGAGTATGATATATGTCGTGTTGTGATATTGATGCTAAAATCAATATCTTATCTTTAAAATATATTGCAAAGAAATTTCAAAATGTAGCGTCTATCAAAAGATCAAATAAATATGTATAACCATTTGTAAAGAAGATAATTTAATGGGATCTGTAAAATGCAATGTTTGCATCCAATTCGAAACGTTATTAAAAAAAAATTGTAAACCAGAATGAACTTGTCAGAGCCATGTTGAACATCCGGCAAATAAACGTGCAATATTATTCGTCTAATTAATTTCTATGTCACCTGTTTAATGAATTCATATAATTAGTACACTGTATATGAGAAGGATACTAAATCATCATTGAGAAATCTAGGGCATTATAATCATACAATAGAAGAAAATATCCTTGCAGGATAATGTTATGCAAATGCAGCCCTACAAGATCACTATAATTGTAGGCTATATGTAGTGATCTTGCATACCTCATTTATTTATTTATATATATATATATATATATATATATATATATATATAAATATATACATAAACTATTAATATATATTATAATATATATTATATATATATTGTATATATAATAAATATATATATATATATATATATATATATATTATATATATATATATATATATATATATATATATATATATATATATTATATATATCATATAATATAATATATAATATATATATTTATTATTACCTTATGCTACTAATCATATATACAATATATGTAATTTGTCACTGTCCTTTGAGACTACAGATCACATCGCAAGCACAGTCTCTTTTCCGATGACGTGGCATTGCAAAGGGCTAGGAGACTGACATTTCTCATCGGGATTCTATTCTTATTACCTGCTGGACATTAGTCAAAAGGACATTAAAAAAAACGAACATATCATTGGAAGGATAACACCGAGATCAGTCACGTCAGGCTAACTTATTACAGATATATGCCTGTGTTGACCGGTAGCTAGCACGATGTGAGAAAGGCGTAACTGCGTGTTAGACTTCCGTAACAGGAACCACCTTAAGCTTTCGGACTATGGCTGCTGCATGATAACATATCAAGACTAAAAAGGAGATTATAAAAAAAAAAGTCGATGCATGAAGGATCAATTCACTTAACTTATTATATATCATTTTGCAGAATGTCCGTTTTGTTCTTGACACTGGTGCGACATGATATGATTTCCACCTGGCCACAACTTAAGCGTAGAGTAAATTTCATACAGGAAAAAACTTTCAGGGAGCGAATCTAACGGATTATCAGAACTCTAACAGTGATATTAGAATATTAGAACGATGTAAGGACAACTGGGTCGATCAGAAGTTGCATTGGGCCGAAATAACTGCAATTAGACATTTGCATACAAGGATTACAAATCTTGTCGTTGAGACGATTAATGGATTATTCCACGGTTAACGAGTACGAAGAAATATTCAATCGAAAAACATTTGTGAAGTTTCATAGTCTAGGTATTAACATAGTACATCAACTTTTTAGGACATTACTGGCATGTGAGTTTACACACACACTTGGAATTTATTAATCACCAACTGCAGTTTATTGCTTCGTATAATGACAATAACTATTCTGAAAGACTTGCACATGGTTGGGGATTGTACAGTTATCTTTGAACAGCGAACAACTTACTAGACTAATAATCATGCATTTTTTTAGTTTTATATAACGTTGCCAGCAGGGTTCCCGTTGTATAGTTTTTCCTCTCGTTTCACTAAAAGCTACCTGGCATATACATAACGATAGATCCAAAGAGCAACATTGATTCACAAATGACACGAAAGCACAATAATGTGAATCTCAAAGTTAAAAGTGAGGGCTCTACGTGTGATATAAGGAAAGGTATATAGTAATTACAACCAGCATAAGCGAGACGGAGCTAAGGTTTTGTTATAGACTGTAGGCAATACTCTCTATATATATCTTTGGTAACAGAACGACTAACTCACCACAGGACACAGTGAAGCGCCAGGGACAGCTAGACAGATCTTAAGAGTAAGTGCATAATGGTAAAGAGACCCACAGAACATTTTCCGAGAAGAGGCTTGGAACATGGCAAAATGATAATTTTTTTCCCCCTGTTTCAGCTAACTCG
Organism: Penaeus monodon; assembly: GCF_015228065.2. Classification (NCBI taxonomy): domain Eukaryota; kingdom Metazoa; phylum Arthropoda; class Malacostraca; order Decapoda; family Penaeidae; genus Penaeus; species Penaeus monodon. Next base: position 1,838,274 of record NC_051391.1, on the reverse strand, counting down.
TTGGTCTTTTAATGCAGCAAAAGACCGGTATTGCACTCGATAAAATCCACTGGTCTGTGAATACCTAAAGCGTCGTAAATGCTTCGAGAGACCATGTTATCGTGGCGTTTGTTTGCGTAAGTAGCCCGGTAGACTGTGCCATATTCCACTGCCTCTTCCTTGCCGCGGTGATTTCAGAGTAATAAGTTCCAGAGAAAATATAAAGTTTGTGACGAATTCCATAACCTTAACAGTGGAAGATTTGATAAAGCTTGAGTGGTAAATACTTGACTAAGTTTAGATTCCTTCACCTGTCAGAGAGAAATGCAAGACCAAGTTCCAGTGAGAAATACTTAGGCAAAATCGAGAGTCGAATGACAGACATGAACATTGCTTTGTCTTTCAAAATATTGCTAAGTAATTTTATGCTAAATTTCCAAGGAAAATATTTTTTTTATTTATTATTTCATGACATTCCTATAAATCTCTCTCTTTCTTTTTTAAAAATACATATTTTTTTTTCAGGGACTTTGTGTTTTACGCATGCATGTTCACACATTACCATCAACCGAAAATATATCTTTCTTGAGGAAAGTAATTTGGAGAAGCCTTTGTGTCTTGACTTGATATATATATATATATATATATATATATATATATATATATATATATAGATATATGTATATATATATATATATATATATAATATAATATGATGTATGTATGTATATATATAATATAATATATATATATATATATATATATATATATATATATATATATATATATATATATATATGTATGTATATAACGAGAAAGGGAGTGGACAGACGTGGCGAGGACGCCTCCTTAACCTGCTGAGTGGGAGAGAGAAAGCCGTTTGCTCTTGGGCGCCTTAACCCTGCCGCTAAGACCCAGCCCCCTTGCTCGGCGCTGCCAGGGGGAGCAGCTCTCGCGGTGCCCTGCGAGCGACGCCCATGCGACCCGGGGTGACGGACCGATCGTGTTCAGTAAAAGGAAAGAGAGTCAGTCAATAAATCTATGGTGGGGATTATCAAACGATCCGTTGTATTTCATACTTTGTTAAATGTAGACTGTCCATGCTTATGTGTGTGTGTGTGTGTGTATGTATATATATATATATATATATATATATATATATATATATATTTATATATGTATGTATGTATATATGTATATATGTATATATATATATTATATATATATGTATTTATATATATGTGTATATAAATCTCTGTATGTGTGTGTATGTACGCGTGTTTCCGTGTCTCGTTCGAATACGACTATAATTCAGCACGACACTCGCTGGGCGCGTCACTGCCATCAGGCGCCGCCTCGCCCGCCGCCCCTGGTCACCCATCGTCCGGGCAAGAGAAGCGGAATAACAACGATGAGTGTAGATATCACATTGACAATTGGTCGGGGATATGTAAGTCTGCTATCATTCGTTTGTGCGTTGATGCAAGTTCATGAAAATGTTAAATGCAGAAGTTGTGTGCTTTTACATTCTCCAGATCAAGAGGAGGTACGTCGGGTGGAGGCTACGCCGCTCCCTGGAATCTGGATTTCATTGGTCACAGGTCTGTGTTTATATGTATACTGCATGGAAATACGCAGATTTATGCATTTATATGTGTGTGTGTGTGTGTGTGTGTGTGTGTGTGTGTGCGTGTGCGTGCGTGTGTGTTTGTGTGTGTGTGTGTGTGTGTGTGTGTGCGTGCGTGCGTGCGTGTGTGTGTGTGTGTGTGTGTGTGTGTGTGTGTGTGCGTGTATGTATATATGTAAAAACACACGCACATGAGCTCAACCATGTACACACGTAACTCTATGTGCACTTGTTCGCTAACACGGGTGTAGAGTCTGACTAAAAACGCGAATCCAAGGGCGTTTTCTGACCCACAGCCAGCTTAGTCTCTCTTTAAATCCATTGCGTGGAAATAGCATACATAACATTTATCATATACTGCAAAAATATATATGTGTATCGTATTGCATCTTGTATTATTATTTTTCGGGTCCGTTGCTTGATATGTTAAAGCCATGATATGTGTTGTTTTCTTGCTTGTTCGTGGGGGGTTTGGGAATATTGCTTCGGTTTCTATTCTATTTTCATTTACTTCTTCTTCTTGTTTTTTTTCTTCTTGTTTGGTGCTGACAAGGGCGTTTTCCGTCGGTCCTTCTCGTTTGGTGGAGACATTGGCGGCCGAACTCTGTCTCCGGTGATTCCTAAGAAGGCGACAGGTTTCGTCTCGAAAAAAAACACACACACGCCATTCGAAGCCCTCTGAATACACACAAAATCCCGCATGATTATTATTCTGGACATTTTTCAAATCCACAAAATATCGACCCAATTTCTGCAGCCGATTTCTCTATCCCCCCTTTCTTCCCCTCCCCATCCCCTCCCCTTCCCTCTCCCTCTCCCTCTCCCTCCCATGGAACTGATTCATAATTCTCCAAGAGTTCTTCTCGGCCGACGCGGGCACGGGGCACGCGCACTCACTCCTCCGGGATGCACGTGGGCACGGGGGCCGACCACTTGCCCCCCTCCATGCACGTGATGGACCGCACGCCTCGTAGCACGTTTCTGGGGTTACACGTGTAAGTAATGGTATCGTTGATCGGGTAATAGAACTTGATGGGACTCATGATGCCCGAGATGATGGTGCCCGGGTACGTGCAAGCCAGAGAACCTGTGGGGAGGAGGAGGAAGGCAAATGAGATGGTTAGAAATGGCTTCGTAATGGAGACATGGCTGTAATACGCCGTTTGTTCTTTACGTTAAGAGTCAGACTTGCGTGTGCTTACTTTTTACTCCCTGATGGAATTGGTCGTGTGAATATCAGGGTGGCAGCAAAAGCAGTTTAGTTGATAATGTTGATTGATGTTAATCTCACGAATATATTCAGATATAGGGAAGTTTCTATACTAAAATCTTGTTCTTATTATATGACCTCATTGATAGCAGAATGATACCAAGAATGAGGAATTCAAGTTAATTTCACATTACTGTACATTGAGAGTTAAGAAACTAACATCCTCCCCACCACAAACACACACACACACACACACACACACACACACACACACACACACACACACAACACACACACACACACACAACAACAACAACAACCCCCACATCCAAACACCTTCAGAAAATTAAAGAAAAATACTTAACATGCCCTCAAGCAACACCTTCAGACTACACTCACACTTGGGTATTTCCTCCGACCACGTCCCGTCCTCCTGACACACAATCAGCGACTGGCCTTCCAGCATGAAATTGGGATTGCACTTGATGACGACCATGTCTCCGGCGTGGAAGGGACCGTCGCCCGTGACGGTACCATTGGCAGGGGCAGCGGGAGGGATGCAGTTGTCTTCTGCAGGGGGAGAACGGGACAGGTCGTCAGGGGAGGTATTGTTCTAAGAGGGATGGGGTGGGGGTAGGGTGGGGTTGGGCTTGGGGCGGGGTGGGGGGTGGGGTGGGGTGGGTTGGGGTAGGGGTAGGGGTAGGGGGGTTGGGGTTGGGGCTTGGGGTAGGGGTTGGGGTAGGGGTTAGGGTGGTGGTGGGTTGGGGTGGTGTAGGTGGGGTAGGATGAGGTGGGAAGGGCAGGGAAGGAAAGTGATGGGAAGGGAAAGGAAAGGAAAAGGAAAGGAAAGGAAAGGAAAAGAAAGGAAAGGCAAGGCAGAAAGCCATGTGAAGAAGAAGAAGAAGAAGAAGAAGAAGAAGAAGAAGAAGAAAAGGAGACCCTGATAATCTTGACCTACTACTATCTATTTCTGAAAGGGTCCCTCTCGTTTCCAGTCCACTTACGACTATTTCAGTGTCATTTTTTCCTTACTAAAGGAAGATAATTATAATAAAATTAATTATTTTTTTCCCTATTTTACGCAAAACAAAGATGAGAACTCTGACCATTTACTAATTAGATCAAGTCTTAACAGAGGAAAGAGTTAACAGGAAAGGTGGACTCCCTCAACGAGATTTTATTTTATATCTAAATTTCAGAAATGCCAAAAAAATAATGATGATGGTATTAATTATCTCAATCCCTTGATGACATTAATAATCTTAATAATGATTTCGACAGTGTAGAAAAAGGGTGTGAATGAGAATGAATATCTTCATAGCGCAAGTGATGTATATAAGAATGTTTTTTTTTCTACATTTGTTACAATAAACACTATATATTTTATCAATGACGATGATGATGTTAATGAAATAAGACAATACTACAACCGGCACTATTGCAAAACAACAATAATGATAATGATAATGATGATAATGATAATAATGATAAATAATAATATAATAATAATGAATAATAATAAATAATAATAATAATAATAATAATAATAATAATAATAATATAATAATAATAATATACAAGTAATAATAATAATAATATAATAATAATAATAATAATAATAATAATAATAATAAATAATAAATAATAATAATAATAAAAGATAATAATAATAATAATATAAAAATAATAATAATATAATAATAATATAATAATAATAATAATATAATAATAATAATAATAATAATAAATAATAATAATAATAAATAATAATAATAATATAAAGTAATAATAAGATAAAAAAAATGAAAATAGAGATAAGAAAAAGAATAGATAAAAGAGAAGAAATAGAAAAAAGAAAAATAAAAAAAAAAAGAAAGAAATATAAAAAAAGAAAAAAAAAAGAAAAAAAAATAAAAAAGATGAAAAAAGAAAAAAAAAAAAAAGATAAAAAAAGAAAAGAAGAGAGAAGAGAGGAGAGAGAGAGAGAAGAGAGAGAGAGAGGAGGAGAGGAGAGAAGAGAGAGAGAGAGAGAGAGAGAGAGAGAGAAGAGAAGAGAGGAGAGAGAGAAGAGAGAGAGAGAGAGAGAGAGAGAGGAGAGAGAGAGAGAGAGAGAGAGAGAGAGAGAGAGAGAGAGAGAGAGAGAAGAGAGAGAGAGAGAGAGAGGGGAAGAGAGAGAGAGAGAGAGAGAGAGAGAGAAAAGAGAGGAAGAGAGAGAGAGAAGAGAGAGAGAGAGAGAGAGAGAGAGAGAGAGAGAGAGAGAGAGAGAGAGAGAGAGAGAGAGAGAGAAGAGAGAGAGAGAGAGAAGAGAGAGAGAGAGAGAGAGAGAGAGAGAGAGAGAGAGAGAGAGAGAGAGAGAGAGAGAGAGAGAGAGAGAGGCAGACGGACAGACAATGAAAAACAGACATATAGATAGATAAGTAGATGCTAGTATTAGTGAGTATTTCTTCAGAGGTGAACATCAAAATGTCTCAGAGGGCTCAGTGGTTATTATTTTCGCTATCCATGTCTTTCTGAAAAGGGACCTGCATTAGAACTTGTACACAACATACTAACGAAACAGTGTATATAACATACATGCATTGCCCTGCTCTTTATCTATTTTTTTTTTTTAATTGTACACCTGATAATATTACCTATTAATATTTTCAATATGCTTTGGAAATTTTACAAAGAAATTAGTAGAAAAGACACATTAGATTGTGACTAATTAAGTTTCCTTTATAAATGTTGTTTACGATAGCAATATAAACACGTATGTGAAAGAAACAGGTGTAAATGCGAGAGCCACCAAATGTAAAATAAATGTAAAGTTTCAACCAGATCTCTGCTGGAACAACCGTGGTATTAGTAACGTTATTGAATACAAAAAAAAAGATAAAAATAAACTTGAACTTAAAAAGATACAACCGTCTCTATACAGATTGATTGCACTGGCTCCGTTCCCTCCAACAGCGCTGTAGTCAAGAAAGTGTCCCTTCAGCTCTATTCGTACAGCGTGACGTCCCTGCCTCCCCGCCCGCCCGCATTCCTCTCAGCTCCCGCCCACGCCCCCTCCACACACTGCGCCCGCCGTACCCTTGCATCTGGGAGGAGGCGAAGACCACTGTCCGTTTTCCTGGCAGATGGCAGAGGTAGGGCCCTTGACGGGGTGTCCTCGGGGGCAGTCGTACAGGACTTGGCTGCCCACGCCCCGCGCTACGACCGTCACCCGCAGGAGTGGGTCAGTGGGGCTCTCGCGAGGGTCCGGGCACTCTATGTCTAGTGACGAGACACGGGGCAATCAGGGTGAGTTAACTATACCAACACTAAAAAGGGGGTGGTGGTGGGTCTTAGGCCGTGGCATTTTAACTGCAGCAAAAAAGAGGGGCATTTAAAAAACGAAAGCTTTAGACGGGGTGCTGGAGCACCCCTGAACGCGGTGTGAAGGGAGGGAAGCATACGACACACAAGGGGAGGGGGTGAGTGGGAGGGAGGCTGAAGAGGAAACACCAAAGTTGGAGACAAGCGCATGACACGAGTGCCTCCACGTCGGCTATGTCATGCACACTTTTCCAACGGGTCAGTTAGCAACTGAGCCCTCTCCAAGGGGACGAGTTCCTCAGCCGTCCCCGCCGCCACGCCCACCGTGTCATGTTGGTGGTGGCGGACGAGAGGAGGCTCAAGCACGCAGCAACACTCTTCATGACACCAATGGGAACACGAGTCCGGGAATCACGGAGGAATCGGGGATACCAGTGCGGGGTCATAGGAAGGGCAACTTGAATAAGCAGGGTAGACGTGGGGGTGTCTCATGCTCACGTACGGCCGTGAAAAGTGAAGAGGGTTCCAACGCAACTCAAAGGTTCAAGCCGCACACTGACAGACAGAGCATGGACCGATCTGCTTCGAGGCATTCCCCTTGCATGTGCTCTCCATTCAAGTGGTGCTCAGACGAAGGAGGTCTCATAACAGATTCATAAACATTAACTTCAAAAAAAAAAAGTTTTTTTCAAGTCCAGTGCAGATCTAAACAATTTAGCTGTATGAAAGTCACAGGAAAATATCAGATTGATTCATAGCAATGGAAAGAGTAAATATCATTTAAAAGGAAATGAACTTTCTCAGTTACGACCACTCTATTGATATTTTGCCTCGGAAGTCAGAGGCGCTTGCCCCTTTCTCGTTCAAATCTCTGTCATGGCATTCTAGTTCCAAGTGGCATCCTCTTCATTTTAATCTCCCTAAATACTGCAATTTCCTTTTTAATGATGGCAAAAGGGAGTAGCTTACAGCACAGTGTATAAAAGGGCATGCTTGTTGGTGACGGTGAACTTACGGTGCAGTCATGTCTGATCAGCATAAAACTCTGGACATTTATGTTTTGGATTAGCATTCTTCTCATTATAATCATGGCAGTTACTTATCTCTTGAAACAACAGATTACAACAAAGACCAAAGAGCTACTCTTTGCAAGGGAACACAGACTACACACAGAGGACTGCTTCACGTTTAATCTAGAATGAAACAAGTTTAATCCTTCATCAAATCGTCCGTGATGACCTTCCTACACTGAACGGCGCGTCTCCCTGGGCACGACTTACCCTCGCAGCGCGGGAAAGGTGCCGACCAGTTACCCGACGGCAGACACTTGATTTCCGACGCGCCGACGAGAGAGTATCCGACTTCGCAGGAGAACTTGACGATCGTGTTCATCTTCGTCTCGTTGGGCTCGAAGATGACCTTGTCCGATTCGTTCACGTTGATGTTCGGGCAGTGCACACCTGTCGGGGAGAGCGAGGCAACCTTCAGCAGTGGAGATCAGATTGTAGGGCACTTTATACAACCAAAAGCAAGAATTTCCTTTAGAAAGTGAATGCATTTTACGGGTACAAGGAATAACAGAATCCACCCAACGACTATAGCTCATTTACATTCGTACTAAAACGGAATTTACGTAATATAGAGTACTTAATAATAAACTATCTACATATCCTAAAAGGTGAAACGAGGCTGTCTGGATCATCCTTCACCAAGGGATCCTGACACACCACACTCCATGTCCTAGAACTCACGGCGAATGTCCAGGGTAACGACGTGCTTGTGTCCTTTGGGAGTGACGCAGGCGTAGGATCCCGAGTCCTTCGGCTGCGCCCGGTAGATCGAGAGGCGGTATTCCAGCTGTATGTTCCGGTTGGGAGCGTTCGCCCAGCCGTTCGGATAAGGCCTGAGGGAAGGGCGCGAACGTCGAGATCAATCCTTTGAAGGGACTTTTACCTTGAGGGAACGGATTCTGTTCTTATCATTGATGTAAATAATATTCTTTTTTTTTTTACGATAAGATATTACGTTACTTTAGTTTATTCGTCATTCTTTGTGATGTGAGCTAAGAATTTTGAATGATGAATACCGTCGTTCGATAATGGGGGATTTCTGAAGTTTGATGGTGAGAAAAGGCAAGAGATTCCGAGAAAGTAACAAAAAATCATAGGATTTAACACGAAGGTTTTCAGTGATATTCTATGATAAAAAAGCAAAATGAAGGTATTAATAGTAATATATATATTTTTTTCATTTATATATGTATCTATTTTCTGATGAACTTAAAAACAATTTTCTACTGAATTATCTACATAGGTGATGATCAAATGTAACCATTATTAAAGTCACATGATTCCTTCGTATTCATATATATATATATATATATATATATATATATATATATATATATATATATATATATATATATATATATACACATATATATATTTATATATATATATATATATATATATATATATATATATATACATATATATATATATATATATATATATATATATATATATATATATATATATATTTCTCTCTCTCCTCTCTCTCTCTCTCCCTCTCTCTCTCTCTCTTCTCTCTCTTCTCTCTCTCTCTCACTCTCTCTCTCTCTCTCTCTCTCTCTCTCTCTCCTCTCTCTCTCTCTCTCTCTCTCTCTCTCTCTCTCCCCTCCCTCTCCCTCCCTCCCCCCTCCCTCTCCTTCTCCCTCCCTCTCCCCCCTCCCCCTCTCCCTCTCCCTCCCTCACCCTCCCCCTCTCCCTCCCTCTCCCTCTCCCTCTCTCCCCTACTTACGCGAAGCTTCCTCCTCTCTTCTTGCCTCCCTTCACGCGCCCCTTCGCCTTCGTCTTCTTCCTCCGTTTCCCCTTGATGTCGTCGCCTCTGGAATGCGGACGAAAAAAAGAAGTTTAAGAAGGTTTCTGGGAAGTTTAAGAAGTTTTCTGGGAGGTTTAAGAAGGTTTCTGGGAGGTTTAAGGTAGATAGGGAAGTTTAAGGTAGATAGGGAAGTTTAGAAAAGAAAGTAAGATTTGAAAAAAAGAAAAAAGAAGAAAAAAGGTTTAAAAAGGAAGAGTAACGTTAGGATTTTTTTTTTCTTTTTAACTTGATGCCAATAGAAAAATGTAAAAAAAAAAAAAGATAGATCAAGATAAGGATTTTCTTGAATTTAAACTCTGAGTACAGACAATTACGTGCAAAAATAACTATAGAAAAAAAGATAATACAATAAGATAAGATAATACATAAGATGAAACAATAAGAATTGATTCCATAACATATAAATACGCATTTATTCTCTATCCCCCCAGTTACCCGGCACTTCCTCATAATTCTTTATCCCTCTCACTATATCATTATTTATTCCTCTCATTATTCTCTATTCCCTCTCATAATTTCATATCTAAATCTCTCATTATTCCCTCTTCCTCCCGGTGCCCCCTCATAATTCTTTATCCCTCATTACGTCATCATTTATTCCTCTCATTATTATTTTTTTCCTCTCATCATTTCATTATCTAAATCTCTCACTCTTCCCTCTTCCCCCAGATACCCGGCACCCCCTCGTAATTCTCCATCCCTCTCATTATATCATTATTTATTCCTCTCATTATTATTAGTACTATCCTCCCGCTGCCCCCCGGCCCTTACGCGCTCGCAAGGGACACGTTCCAGTTTGGCGTTCCGTGACGGCGCGTGAAGAGGCACTCGAGGTGGAGGACGGTGCCAGGGTAGACGACCAGCTTCCCGTCGTTGCTCTGTGCCATGGGGCCCTTCTCGTTCCGGAAGAGGATGGTCGGCGGCTTGTCCACTGGAAGAAGGAGATGGGTAAGGAGAAGGAGATGGGGGGGAAGGAGATGGAGATGGGGAGGTAGGAGATGGGGGAGAAGGAGATGGAGATGGGGATGAAGATGGGGAAGGAGATGGGGAAGTAGATAGAGATTACCAACACATAAATAACATATCAAATGATGATGGTGATCATAACAACCATAAACATCAATCAACTAAGAAATACCTACAAAATGCCACATCTGTTGCCTCTAATATAATCCATCCAGGATTCTCAGTGGCTTCCGAGCAACTCTACAAGGTTTGTTTACGTACAATTTCATCAATGATTTTTTACTGCGCTGTCCCTGTATTGGAGTCTGTTTACGTACGATTTTATCAATGAATTTTTACTACGCTGTCCCTGTGGTGGAGTTTGTTTACGTACAATTTTATCAATGAATTTTTGCTACGCTGTCCCTGTGGTGGAGTTTGTCTACGTACAGTTTCATCAATGAGGAATTCATGTCGAATAAATTGCAAGTAGAACAACGAAGGGAAGTACAAGAAAACACACGAATATGCCGAAGGCCTTTATGCATTTACTGCTCTGATGAAGCAGTAAGAGCGAAAAGGCCGTCGGCATATTCGTATGTTTTCTTGTACTTTCCCATCGGTGCCCTACTTGCTGTTTCATCAATGAATTTTTACTACGCTGCCCCTGTCGTGGAATTTGTCTACGTGCAGTTTCATCAATGAATCTTTACTACGCTGTCCGTGTCGTGGAGTTTGTCTACGTACAATTTTATCAATGACTTACTATTACGCTGTCCCTCTCGTGGAGTTTGTCTACGTACAGTTTCATCAATGAATTTTTACTACGCTGTCCCTGTCGTGGAGTGAGGCCTCTGGCACCACTTATGAATTGCTTCCGCTCCTCACACTCTCGATAACTTCCCCAAAACAAGGAGGAAATTGAATTTGTCTTAAATTAATTTCATTGCGAGACACTTACGCTCACGGAAGTACATTTTAGATGCTTGTAATGAAAGACTATTTACTACCAAGCCTTTTTTTTTATTTATTTATTTTTTAATGTGATTGTTTTTTTTTTCAATTCCAGGTGGCATCTATGTAGCTTTTCGTATAAATAAAATTGT
>NC_051391.1:1814727-1822227 GCF_015228065.2 Penaeus monodon | reverse complement strand
ACAGTATTAACACGTATTGATAATATTTTTTTTCGCAAATATTTTCGTTATGTTAAGCCAAAGTAAAATATACATTTATGAATTCTAATATGATGCTCATTGTTATTGTCAGATAATGACGATCATTTACTAATACTGAAAATTATTGTTTGTTAAAGAGATTCATGAAGAAATGTTCTAACATAATATGATATTTCTAGTCATGTTTTCTTTTTTTAGGAAAAGAAGGAAAAAAAAGTCAAATTAAGGATAAAGCAAAATAGTAAAAACGTGAACAGCAAAAAATATAGATGGATAGACAGAAGAGAAAGATACATATATATATATATATATATATATATATATATATATATATATATTGTCATGGCACAATTAAGGCGCATTTTTGCAGAATTTTTCCTATTAGGAGTCAATTGAAAGTCAGGTCTGCCTGCGGCTGTATGCTTTTTTTTATTTTTTTTTTTATTTATTACTATTAATTTTAAGGATTTTGCTTTAATCTTTAAGTTCAGTATGAAATGTATGTTACTTGCCCTTTTTGGGTGTCGGGTATGCTTACATGTGGCTAGTTTTGTTTCAAGTGCTACCCTCTTAACCATAATCTATGTTTCTGATGATTACTATTTTTGAATTAGTTTCATTATTGATGTTTCTGCAGGGCCTCATTTGTTTTTTTTCCGGGGCGGGGGGGGGGCAAGGGTGGGTAGGCGAGCGAAGTGAATAAAAAAAAGGGAAAAATTAGCAATTCTAGGGGTATTTTAAAGCTATAACCGGACCTTTAAATGTGTAATTTACTATAAAAAATGTGGTCCTGGAGGGAGGGGGAGGGGGAGGGGGAGGGGGGCAAGCCAGATCTGCAGGGGGGACAAACAAAGTCTTGGGATGGGGGGAGGGGGGGGGATAGTTGACTGTGAATGGAAATATATCTATTTTCAAAGTGATCAAATATTAAAGCCTATTTTCATATAAGTAGTTTGCCTTTTATTCCAAACCAATCATCCTGTAATTGAAGCAAACTAAAGAATTAATGGACATATAAATGCTTATCAGAGGTTTTAAGTCTTTGAGCTCTGAAAAAAGATACGTTGATGGCAGTTCCGTGTTAAACCCTTGACGAACAGAGCATATTTAGCAATATATATATATATATATATATATATATATATATATATATATATATATATATATATAGAGAGAGAGAGAGAGAGAGAGAGAGAGAGAGAGAGAGACAGAGAGAGAAAGAGGAAGAATGGTAGAGGTAAGTATATTAATAGAAAAATAAACAGAACGAAAGATAAAGAATCTGAAAGCTGAATTATGGAAGTATACTTATAAACTGAATGGAAGTGACTGCTATGATTATTGACCATAATTCACGCGAAAAAGCACATGGTTATTGAAAGAAAAGCTGTGAAACTATGGGGACAGGGGGGGGGGGGAGTCCGAATGTCCTGTTTTATTAGGAATCCGATGAGGAAAATTCTCCTCGTAATCAAGGGACCTGGATAATATGATCACTTATTTTTATTTATTTATTTTTAAAATTTGGGAACTGCATACCCTACGTGACAAGGAGGGAGGGAGGGAGGGGTGTGGAGGGGGGGGGGGCTATTTTTATACTCTGTCTAATCTCGGAAAAAAAATGAACACTGGCAACTCAACCCAGGCTTCGGAATACTTCGATTCCCCAAGTTACTTTTGAAAGAAGAAATAAAAACAAAGATGTATAGCAAGATTAATATTATGTGTGGATTTAGAAAATACCAAAACATATCTAAACATATCCATAAAATGTCAACTGATGAGAATTATTATTATAAAAGAAGGAAAAGAAAGTAAGAAAGAAAAAAAAAATTGGCGAATCGAAGCATCCCAGAATTCGGAGTGAGTTGCCAGTTTCTGTTTTTTTCCCTGAAATTAGACATAACAAGAGTGGATTTTCAACGAATCTGCCAATTTTCCGGCTACATCAACCTATTCTCCCGCCACGTCTAAGACTTTATGACATGCTCTAACCCACGGTACATGTAAGACAGCTAGCACCACTTCCGCTTAGCCTATTGGACCCCAAAATTGATTTTTTTCCCCTAAAGTCTTCTGACGGTTGTTAATGGTATGGAACACTTCCTTATCATAAATAAAAGGGTGTATATGATTTTTTTTTTTATTTCTGGGAATCATAACAACATCGAGTAAATTATAAGAGCAAATGTGTTATCCAGTTACATCTGATATTTTAAGACACGCCTTCATCGCCTAAACATGATGAAGTCATCAGCTCTGCTTTTTTTTTAAACCTCAATCTATGCATTTTTTACGATTTTTATAAAATATTTACTACGAAAATAACTCATTAATGAAAAAACAACATCAGAAAGCATATCAAGAAAAAAGAAAAAAGAAAAATCCCAAATCAACATTTGCAATGAATGGAAGGCAGAGAGGCGGGGCTTAGCTCGGCAGTTGCCAGATAGGATTTTCACCGAGACTGGGTGGTGCTACCTGTCTTAGAGTAGCTTGCAGTTGCAGTTACTCATGCCACTACTGTGTGAGCTAGTAACTACAAAACATTAATTATGTGTATGATTGCTACTGTAATAATCTTGAAATCATGTGCGCTTCCATGTAAGATACAGATTGTGAACATAAAAAGTGGTAAGGACTTGCAAAAAAAATAATCGAAGGTTATAATAAGAGTAATGATAACAAAACGGAATTAAGGAACCAAGCAGATGTTTAGTTAATATTGACTTAGCGTAAAGGAATATGTAAAGGAAAACGAGGGAGGAAGAAATAATGATAATAACAGTAAGAACAATTATAGCAGTAACGATAATCAAAATTAATGATAATAATTTTTAAAAATAATGATGACAGTAATGACGATGGCAATAATTACGATAATCATGATAAGTAATAATAATGATAATAATAATGATAACAATATTAACAACAGTTAGTGATAATAATGATAGTTCACAGTAGTAGTAAAAATAGCAACAATAATAATAATAATGATAATAATAATGATAATAATGATGATAATAATAGTAATAGTAATAGTAATAATGATAATAATAATAATAATAATAATAATAACGATATTGATAATAATAATAATAATGATGATAATAATAATAATGAAAATGATGATGATAAAACACATCCAAACAAATACCACTACAATCACTACCAGTAATATTGATAATGCTGATGATACTATTTCTAAATATTTTTTTATGTGCACTGTTTTTTTAAGTCAGTCCTTTATATATTTGTTGAGCTCTCTCCCTTATTCATTTATTTATCATTACAATTTTAACTTAGAGCACAAGGCCAATTTTCAAAAAAAACAGAAGCAACACCTGAACGAGTTAGACACAAGGTTGCATAACTAAGGACAAGAATTTTATGCCTTATAATCTTCTATGTTCTGACACCGGACGAGACAGACAGGAGGCACAGATAACTAATCCAACACGTACTCAGGGACTAGGGATTAGGCACGAGGTCTTTCGCCATGTTGTTTACACGCTGCGCAACTTTGGGCTTTAATGCTACTGGAATCTAAGCACCTAGGCTCCGTGCTTACTGCGTGTCCATACTCACGGGATGTGTTAGGGTGGCAGGTTTACAGGTGACGGTATGCTAAGAGGTCACGATCGGGCATGGGTACACATTCGGGCATTGCCTGCATGCTCTAGGTACTCTAAGGCGGCGCCGGGCATGGCGCGAGGGGCGACGGCGAAGGGGAACGGGCTCTTGCCAGAAGCTTACATGCTGGACGTTCAGAGGGAGGAAAGGGGGCGCAGATACTCACGCGTTACGCATTCTGGCTTCTTGGGCTTCCATTTGCCTTTGGCGCATTTCGCCGTCTTGTTGCCGATGTTGAGGCCGTATCCGTGCAGGCAGGTCACCTTGATGCGGGCGCCTGCCGAGTAGGTGTAGTTCTTGTCGCGGCCGGAGCGGGCCACCTCCACGCGCAGGTAGGGCTGGCTCGGAATGGCCTGGCAGCGGGGAACTGCAGCGGCGGGAGAGAGCGAGAGAGGCTTAACGATAAACAGTTTTGGCTAAAAAAAAAAAAAAAAAGGGAAGCTGTTATTCATCATTTTGCTTTAAAGAAATGATTCTTGGACTGACCTTTTTTCCCCTTCTTCTTCCACTTGTTTCTCTGCTTGCGCTTCTTGTCTTTCTTTTCTCTCTCGGCCGCTCCTCTCGGAACTCGCACGAGCTCCGGCCACGCCTCCTTCTTCCCTACTTCGCTGGAGGAATCGTTCTCGACGCGCAGGAGCCGGTAGAAGTCGTAAAGGGGACTCTTCAGCTTCTTCCCCACCTCGAGGGCGTCCCGGACGACCTTCCTCGGGGCTTCGCTCGTTGTCCTCGCCGGCGTCGGGGCGGCCGTGCCTGGGGTAGCGCTTGCCGTCGGCTTCGTGGTTCGGGGCGGCGGCGCCGTGCTGGTGCTCACGGCCTCCTTTGGCTTCGAGTTCACCTTGAAGGTGAACGGCCTGACTCTCTCGTGCTCATTGATGATGGGGTCCTGGTCCCTCGCCGGCTTCCGCGGCCGCTCCTTCGGGCCCGCGACGAACATGCGGTTGTCGTCGCTAGCGGGAGCCTGGCCCAACGCGTCGCCTCCGCCAGACACGACGCGGCTCTCGCCCACCGTCTGGTTTCGGATCTCCTCGTATTCGCGGCTGTCGACTGACCTCTTGACCCAGCGGATCCTCGGGTGAAGGTCGGGGTCGCATCTGTCAAGAGAAGGCACTGCCAGGAACGTGCGCGGTCTGCCAGAAGCATGTTTGGTTCCGGCGATTTGCTCCGGGGTCTCTCGGCTAGTCTGAATTTCCTGCTGTGATCTTATTCTAACTTCTAATAACAAGTTTTAAAAATCCCTATCATTCATTCCTGCTGATAGAGCTTAACAGCGATGTGTAGTAGAATTAGAAGGTTTACAAAGTCCA
Source organism: Penaeus monodon (assembly GCF_015228065.2). Lineage (NCBI taxonomy): Eukaryota > Metazoa > Arthropoda > Malacostraca > Decapoda > Penaeidae > Penaeus > Penaeus monodon. The sequence goes on along the minus strand of NC_051391.1, from coordinate 1,817,269 downwards.
ATAATTTATTCTAGCATGTGAAAATTTATAGTTATGAGTAGTAGAATCAGAGGTTAGAAGGTTAGAAGGGGCAGAGGAAGAGACACTGCCAGTCATGGTTTTGGGGAAGTCATGAAAGTGCATCAACCCCTTCACCCATTTTCCAGACAACACGACATTATACCATGAAAAACGGAATCTGATATCCTGTTAATAACCATACATAAAGCACTCAGTCATTCAGTGACCTTACCTTGGCATTTCCTTGGGGCTCCACTGGCCGGCGACGCAGGTGGCTCCGGGCGGCCCCTCCACCAGGTAATAACCGCGGTCACAGTCGTAGCGGATCTGCCGGTTGTTCCGGACCTGCGGAATGCGAGAAATGTGACTCTTTCGTGCACAGAGCTTCGGGAATCCTAGTTAGAGAGGGTTTGCAAAACAGGGGGAAATATTTCATCTCCGGTACATTCATCCCAAGAACTCTCTCTCTCTCTCTCTCTCTCTCTCTCTCTCTCTCTCTCTCTCCCTCTCCCTCTCCTCTCCTCTCCTCTCCCTCTCCCTCTCCTCTCTCTCTCGTTGTTGTCGATCTCTCTCTCCCTCTCTCTCTCTCTCTCCCCCCCCCCCCTCTCTCTCTCTCTCTCTCTCTCTCTCTCTCCCCTTACCTTCTTGACGTAAGAACGGTAGTCGTACATGCCCATGTTACCCACCAACAGCACGCGGCCGTTTGCGACTTCGCCGGGGAAAGGACAGTACACTGGGGGAGGAAAACGACGGCTTGTGGCTCATTCGGGATTTAAAGGAAAAAAAAAGAAAAGAACACACACGTATATGTTCGTGTGTTTGTTTGTGTGTGTGTGTGCGTGCGTGCGTGCGTGCGTGCGTGCGTGCGTGTGTGTGTGTGTGTGTGTGTGTGTGTGTGTGTGTGTGTGTGTGTGTGTGTGTGTGAGTGAGAGAGTGAGTGTGTGTGCGAGTGCGAGCGTGAATGTGTGTGTATGTGTTTTTATGTATGTATGTGAGCATATACACACATACAATATATCCCCCCCCAGACATACCCACATACGCAAGGCCGCATGCCCGTTCACAAAGCAGGGACACCATCTCACCTTCGACGCAGGTGGGGGTGCTGCCCGTCCAGTTGCCATATTTGCATTTGGTGGTTGCGTTGCCATGCAGCTGATAGCCGTCCCTGCAGCGGTATCGTGCCCACATGCCATGGTCGGTTCTCGGGGCGATGACCATGCCATGGCGAGGTCGAGGAGGCAGCTTCTTGCACCGAGCTGTGGCACAGTATACGGTTTCATGAGGGTTTTCATTTATTGTTTGTAATTCTGCGGACTGAATGTGTGGACTAGAAGCTATTGAGAGTCAATGAGCAGCTTTTCCTGTATAATGCGTTGTACAAATGCAGGCTATAAATTTTCTATCTATCTATCTATCTACCTGTATCTATCTATCTATGTATATAATGTATATAATTAAGGATTAAGTCGTGTAGATAGGATAGCAGACATAACTAAGTTCATAGACACGAAAATATATATATACACCTTACAGAGCTAAAGTAAATGATCTCATTCCGGGGAAACGGAACCAAATAATCAAAGCTAAAATGATCATATTTAAACAATTAAAACCAAGAAAACTAAAAATCTATAGTTTCACTACAATGACGATTACAATTCTTAAAAAAAAAAAAAAAAAAAAAACAGAACACAACCTAAAAATCTAAAACACAATCTTTCAAACACATATTATTATATAACTCGCATGCTACCGCCTCTTAACGCGGGTTACCAGGCGCGGTCCCACCCACCGGGCTGGCATCGAGGGTAATGCGTCCACGTGCCGTTGTAGCAGAGCGAGGGCGCCAGGCTGTAGGCGAGCTCGTAGCGTTCGTCGCAGTCCACCTCGATGACGCTGCCGTGGGTGACCAGCGCCCCCGCCAGCGTCCGGTTCTTGAGGCGTCCGTGCTCGATGGTGGGCACGATGCACGGCGCTGAGGAGTGGGGGGGGAGAGAGAAGGCGCGTGAGGGTCGGTCGGGCGTCGGGACATCCGTTTTTTTTTTTGTTTCATTTGAGGGAAAATGGGAAACGATGGGGGGGAGGGGGGAAGTATATGAAGCAGAGGGGGGGGGGGTCGGAATAATGGGGCGGTGGTAGAGAAATCCATGCTATTGTAGATACTATATATATATTATTTAAAATTAGGAATCGATAACGATACTATGGTTCACTTCAACTGGCAATTTGACTTATGTTAAAAAAGAAAAAAAAAAATACAGCATGTTATCTAGGTCTAGGGCATTCAATATTCGCAGATGCAGAGGAAAATAAAAACAATAGCCGAAGGAAAAGAATAGAATAAAAAACAACAAAACAAAAACATTCCAAAATCTATCATCAGTAGAAAATACAGGCATAAAAAATTATTTTCATGAACCAACGGTTACTTGTGCGACGTACTAATTTCAAGTGAGAAATATATCAATAGAAGCATTAATGCAATTGATGCACAACGCCAGATGCACAAGACACTTACATGTCGGACCATTTAATAGAA
>NC_051391.1:1802227-1812227 GCF_015228065.2 Penaeus monodon | reverse complement strand
ACAGATGAGTTATTTACAGAGTTCAGAGGCTGTTAAAAAGAAAAAAAAAAAGAGAGAGAGGAAAATAGAGAATGATAGATAGAAATAATATCTAAGGGAAGAGTAAGAGAGAAATGCATTTCTTTTTAAATTTCATATAGTTTTTAACTTATTTTTTTTACTTATCTCATTGCATTCATAAAGATAAATTTTGATGAATGGAATGATATGTTGAACAGTTAATTAAGAATATCATATTTCTCTCTTCCCATTCCGTGTACAAGAAATTACACATCGTCTGAGTATATTCGATACGTGCACATGTGATTCAGATAAAAGCTGCGTCTCTATCAGCATCTGTTTCAGAGAACGTTAAAAGTCCTTCTCTACGAGTATTCGCTTCTAGTACTCACCAACAGTGCAAAGAACAGTTTCTCCTCGACATATATATTTAAGTAAGAAGTAAAGGCAAGGCGAGGCCGCTACCTTACAACAACTCTCCAAGTGCCGTACATCGCAAAAGAAGAGAGAGAGAGAGAGAGAGAGAAAGAAGAGAGAGTACTTGGTAAACGACACCGCGCGGGGGATAAAAAAGGGGTCGACCTACGTTTACATTGCGGCTGAACTCCGCTCCACTTCTTGTCGGGTCCGCAGCGCCTGGTCTCGGGTCCTACGAGCATGTAGCTGTAGTCACACTTGTAGGACACCACTGAGTTGTAGATGCGACGGGTGAAGGTGCTCTTGCCGTTCTCCGGGTCCTCGGGAATGTCACACTGCACCGCTGCGGGAGGAGGCGGGCGCGTCATCGAGGCTCAGAGGCACAGAAAGAGATTTGCTGCTGCGGCAATACACGGAATGGAAAAAAGAGGCTACTGAATGGTAAACAGAATGAAAGAAATATATTGCTATTTAGCATCACGAAATGGGAGAGATATATTGCTCTTGAGTAACACAGAATGAAGGAAATATATTGCTGTTCGGGGCAACAGTTTGAAGAATCCTACTACTTCTCATTACCAAATAATGTAAGAAATAATCTACAGCACAGAATCGATGGCATATCCTAATGCTTAGTACCATGGCAGGGAAAAAAATATATACAACTTCTTAGTAAACACAACGAAAAAAAAAATATATTGCTCCTCTGTACCTCAATATGACAGAAATATACTACAGCTAAGTACCATAGACTTAAAGAAATCTGTTGCTTTCTTAGAACAACAGAATGAAAGCAATAAAAAGCCCATTATCACTAAATAAAAAAAAAGAAGAAGAAAAAAGAAAAACATACCACTCCTGAAGCGACTACCTCCCCCTCCACCCTCTACGGGCCATCACCCCCCCATCCCGCCCCCAACCCTGGACCACAAGCTCCTCCAGACCAAGAACGACACCGCCCCCTTCACAAGCCCCGCGAGAGGTTCCTTACGTGTGCACGCCGGCCGCTCTGAGGGACTCCACGTGCCGTCGTGCTGGCAGTAGAGGTTGCCGCGCCCCACGAGCTCGAATCCCGGCCTGCAGTGGTAGGTGACGCGGCAGGAGAAGGTGAAGCAGGAACCTTCCTTGTAGCCGTTCAGGATCTCGCCGGGGTCGTCGCAGCTGATGGCTAAGGAGAGCAGGGGAGGTTTTGCTTAGTGGGGTGTGGTGGGCTGGGGTGGATGTGTGTTGTGGGGGTGTGGGTGTGGGGGTAGGGGTTTTGGTGTGGGGATGGGGGTAAGGGTGTGGGATAGGGTGGGTGGGGGTAAGGGTGGGTGTGGGTGTTGGTGTGGAAGAGGGTGGGTGGGGATAGGGTATGGGGGTAGGGGTGTTGGTGTGGGTGTGTGGGTGGGTATGAGTGTATGGGCGGGTGTGTAGGAGGGGGGTAGGAGTGTGGGGTGGGGGTAGGAGTGGTGTGTGGGTGTGGGTGTATGGGTGGGTGTGGGTGTGGGGAGTGTGGGGGGGGGGAGTGAAGAGGGGTTTACAGTCTTGTGATGAAGATGGTGATGATAATAAAACGTGGAATCATAATGAGCGAAAGTAATGACAAGAATGATAGTGCCAGTAAAATCAACAAAAATAATGATGATAATGATGATGATAATAATAACGAGAATCATAAAGATAATGATAAGAACAATACTAATCCTACCACTAATATTAATAAGAACAATAATAATAATATTGATAACAATAACAAAAACAGTAATAACAATAACGATAATGACGATGATAAAGATAAAATAATAATAATAACAACACGAATAATGATAATGACGATAATCAAGATAAATATACTGACCACATAATTAGGAACAAAATTAAATCCTATCATACATTAATGAACGAGGATAAGGATAACGAGAAAAAATAAATGATAATAATAACCAGGATAAGGATAATGAGAAAAAAAAAATAAATGTTAATGATAACCAGAATAAGGATAATGAGAAATAAAAATAAATGATAATAACCAGGGTAAAGAATAATGAGACAAAATAAATGTTAAGAATAACCAGAATAAGGATAATGAGTCAAAATAAATGAAAATACAAACCAAGATAAGGACAACGAATGAAAACAAAAGAAAAAACGCTTAAAATAGTAATATCAAAATCAGTAATACCATCATTAGCGAACTCGGCACCGCTGGAAATGCTACGTAGCGGACAAAAGGATTGTGAAAAAAAGAAGAAAAAATCACCAGCCTAAAATTATTTCAATGGAGTTTAACTTTGTGTTTTTAATTGGATTTTCCCATCTGGTGCCGGATTCTGAAATTAAGGTACAGTTAATTGAGGTTAAACTAATGATGGAGTTATATTATTTCCACGTGATTAATTAAATGGAAAATGTCGAGGGAATTAAATGGATGAGTTTTTGCTTTTGTTTTGCAAACGGTTATATGTATATATATATGCATATATATACATATGTATATATAAGTATATGTATATTTGTGTATATATAAATATGTATGTACACACACACACACACATATACATGTATATATACACATATATTTGTATATATACACACACACATATATATGTACATATACACATATATACATATATGTATACATACACACATGTATGTAAATATATGTATGTGTAGCTGTGTAAATATATTTATCTTTATAAACACATGTCTATGTATATAAATATATATTATGTATATATAGACACATATCTGCCTATATATAGACTTATATATGCATGAATACATACATATATATATATATATATATATATATATATATATATATGATATATTATATATATATATATATATTATATATATAAAGAAGAAAAGAGAAAAAATAATGAAAGAAAAACGAGAGAGAGAGAGAGAGAGAGAGAGAGAGAGAGAGAGAGAGAGAGAGAGAGAGAGAGAGAGAGAGAGAGAGAGAGAGAGAGAGAGAGAGAGAGAGAAAGACAGAAAGATACAGAACCAAAAACCAAAAAAACAAAAAACAAAAAGGCACACAGCACAGAACTAACCAACCAACCAACCAAACAAACAAACAAATAAAAACACAGACATACTAAATAACAAAAACCCAAAAACCCCAAAAGCAAACAAAGAAACAAAGAAACAAACAGACAGACACTTCACACCACAACGAAAGCGTCACTCACGGATGCACTTGATCTCCGGGCCGAACCACTGCATGGTGTTGTTGTAGAGAAAGCACTTGGCCACGTTTACCCTAACATCTTTTCCCCTTAACATTAGGGAATATATATTATATTATTATATATATATATATATATATATATATATATATATAATTATATAAAATATATATATATAACAACACACACACACAACACAATAACATATAAACATAATTTAAAAACACAACATATAATTACATAACACTTTAAAATATATCTTATACAATGTAACAGGTATTATTTGTTACGGTTTAATTTTATTCTTAATAACACACGCAGTAAAAAAATATGTTTAGTTATAGGGGTTAATGGGCCCCTGGGCAGTCATGGAAAAGGGGATAATTTTATTGTTTATATTTAGCACAACCCGTCAAATATAAATATAATATGTAAATTTCTTATTTTTTTTTTTAAATTTGGTTTATGGAAAAAGAAGTTATGGTAATAGAAATATGAATTATACATTAAAAAATAAATTATAATTTATATTTAAATATGTTTTAAAAATAAATTAAAAATTTTTTTTTGTGGCTTTAAAAAACGGGGGGGAGGGGAAAAAGGCCGGTAAATCGGTCCGATAAAGATGAAAGTGAAGGGGGACTAAAAATTCGCACCCAAAAACCCAACAAACCCGGGCGCCCCCAAACCCCCACAACCCCAAAAAACCCCACACGCCTCTAATTTTTCCCAAACCCCCAGGGGACGAACGCGCCTACAACCCAGGTACTCCGGATGCAGTCCCGGCCCACCTGCAGGGTTTTGGGAAAAAGGACTTCACGGAAACTTGGCCCGTCCCTCATGGGATCTTAAGGGTCGTTCCCCAGCCCCCTAGGTTCCTCGTGCCGTGCCGGCCCGTGATTGCGGGGGCCGCAGTACACGGGGGGAAGGAAGGGGGGAAAAGAAAGGAGAGAAATGGGTCTAAATCCCGGTTTTCAAAAATTTGGTTTAAAGGTTGGTTTTAATTGTTGCTTTTTTTTTTAAAATTTTTTATTTCAAAATTTTAAAAAAATAAAAAATTCAACCCCATAGATATTTAATTAAATCTTGATAATAGGGAAATAATAGGATAAATGGCAAATCCCAAATCTATAACCAAACCACACCAAAAAAACAAAACACACACACCACAGAAAAAGTTTAAAAAAGATAAATTTTACCCCATTAAGACAAAAAAATCATTTTTTCATTTATAATTAAGTTTTATTATTTTATAAATTTAAAAAAAGCAAATACACAAGAATGAATTTTTCCGGAAATTAACCCCCCTAACAAAACTGAGAAAGAAATGACTTAAATTTTTCAAACCACATTTTAAAATAAAAGCTACAGAAGTGCAAAGGAAGGTTCCCAAAAATTTCGCCATTTACAAGGCAATCTTCTGGGGTTCGGGTCTGAACTTTCGGGGTTTCAGTTTGTTTGCATGTCGGGGTTAATAATAAATTTTGGGTTTACCGTATAAAAAAGGATGGGGAGGAATATAAATTCCTTCTTCTTAACTTCCGCTAAAATTTAAATATTTTCCCGGAAAAAAATTTAAAAATTGAAGTTTTCAAAATTTTAAAGGGGTTTTATCTTTGATTCTACTTAAACCTTTTTCAAAAATTAAAAAAGAACCGCGGGTAAACCGACCTCAGGGCCAAAACAATAGGTATAACAGAAGGCAAAAAAAAAAAAAGGGAGGAAAAGGGTTCGGCAATTTTGTGACTAAAATTTAAAAGACACGTTTTCACAAATAATTTTAAAATTTTCCAAATTTTTCTTTTTGCCGATAAAGTTCCCCAAAAAATGAAACAATGTTTTGCTTAACCCCACCGACCAAAAAGAAAGAGAGCAACCCAACCAAAGGACCCCAAAAAAAAAAAAAAACACCCACAAAAACAAAAAAAAAACTAAAAAAACACACAAACCCAAAAACCCAAAAACATATAAATCTTAAAACAAGAAATAATTAATTATAATAACAAATATTAATTTTTTTAATAATACTATGAGGAAATAATTATAAAAATATAATCATTTTTAATTAACTTTAAAACAAACAAAAAACAAGGTAAACATGTATGGATAATAAAAAAAAAAATACCCGCTTTGTGTCTTCTGTTTTTTTTTCTCTTCCATTCTTATTCCATTTTTTTTGGGATTTCTTTCCCCTTCTGCCCCCGGGCCCCCCCCTTTGCCCCAATTTAACTATTATTATATAGTATTGAAAAAAAATAAATGGTTTAACACACGCCACACCAAACACCCAAAACAAAACCCCCCCCCCAAAAAAACGCACACCCCAAACCAAATTAATAGGTTTTATTGGGTATTAATACTTAAAAAACAATTATACTGACCCCACAACCCCCAGGAACAAAAACCCAACCCCTACTTACAAACAACTCTTAAACACCAAAAATATTAACCTACCTCCTCCACTGTGTTCTTATTTGGACATTTGTTCCCCTTGGAAGCCAGGGATTTAAAGAAAAATAAAATCACTTTGGGAAACGTTTCCCCACCCCTTCCACACCCAAAAACATAAATACCAATATGGGGGAATTCAAAGGTAATATTTCCCAGAAGCTCTCTTTATAATGGGTAAAAAATAACATTTTGGTTTTTTTTTCTTGAACTTATGGTTTGTCGGGGGGGGGGGGGTTTTTGTGTGGTTGTGATTGTGTTGCTGTGTGGTGTGGTTTTTGGTGGTTTTTTCTGGTTTGTTTTGTAAGTGTTTTGGTTTTTTTTTGTTTGTTGGTTGTGGGTGTGTGTGTGTGTGTTTTTTTGTGGTGTGTGGGGTTGGTGTGTGGTGTTGTGGGTGGTGGTGTGTTGTGTGTTTGTGGGTTTTTGTGATGGTGTTTGTGTGTTGTTTTTTTTTGTGTTGTTTTTTTACGTTTTGGTTTTGTTGGCTTTGTGGTGTTTTGTTTATTGCCCGTGGGGCCCCCTTTGTTTATGTATTTCCTTTTGCAAGGCCGGGTTTTTCAATTTTTGTCAATTACAACCTATTTTTAGTTTTCATTGTACGGCATGCATTTCCCCTATAATGGGAGTTCCAAAAATTAAAGAAAAAGGACAAGAAGGGGGGGGCGGGGGGGGGAATTTGGGGAAAAATGGGGGGGGAGGTTTTTAAGAATTGTAAGAGAGGGGGGAAGGGAGGAAGAAAAATTTAGGAGGGGGAGGAAGGAGGGGAGGGGAGGAATGGGGAGGAGGAGGAGGAGGGGAGGAGGGGGAGGGGGGGAGAGGGGGGGAAGAGGGGGGGGGGGAATGGGGAGGAGGAGGGGGAGGGGAGGGGAAGGGGGGGGAAGAAAGGAAGGAGGGGAAGGGAGGGGGGGAAAAAAGGGGGAGGGGGAAGGGGGAGGAAGAGGAGGAGGAGGTGGGGGGGGGAAGGGGAGGGGGAGGGGAAGGGGAAGAAAAGTCCCCTGGGCGCTGGGAGGGGGCGAGGATTTTTAGGGGAAAAGGGGGTTTGTGGGGGAGAAGGAATTTAAAAAAAAGGGGATAAGATTAAGTAAGATAAAATTAAAAATAGATTTGGATAGAAGAAGTGGAGGAAATTAATTGCAAAAAGTTCCTTTTTTTATCTAGGGCAGAATGAAATTATTTTATTTTGATTTTTTCTTTCTTTAATGGAATAAATTATATAATATATATAAATATATTATATAGATATAATATTATATAATAATATATAATATATATATAATATATATATAATTATATATATATATAATAATATAATATATATTATATATATATATTTTATATATATATATATAATATATATTACAAAAAAATATAATAAAATCATCACACACACCATACATATTAACAAAACAAACAAAATAATATATGTATATATATGCATATAATAATATATATAATATTATCATATTTTATATATATTAATATATATATTATATTATAATAATTATGTATGTATATGTATGTATGTAGTATGTAAATGTATGTATGTGAACACACAACACACCCACACACACACACACACACACCAACACACACACACACACACACACAACACCACACACACACAACACACACACACAACACCACACACACTATCTCAGAACTACATAAAGAGAGATACATACAGTTCTCGTGGCACTCCGGCGGCGTCGACGACCAGATCCCGTTGGCTTGGCACAGGCGGATGGTCTGCCCAATGAGGTGGTAACCCTGAGAGAAAAGAACAGTTATTTTTATTAAGCTACGGCCCTCTCGGATAAAGGCAGAGAGCAAAGTTCGTCCCCCTTTTTAGCTTCCCTTCCATAAACACGAAGGTTCCTGATTCTTAAGGAAAGTAGTAGCGATTAATCCATGTTTTTTTTCTCTTCTGTCTGTCTGTCTGTCTGTCTGTCTGTCTGTCTCTCACACACACACACACACTCTGTATACATGAATGCACACACACACACACACACACACAAATACATATACATATATAAAACAAACAAACACGAAAACCCTTTTATCCTGTTCCTGCTGTCTATTCGAATGAACGAAGTTGTTTACCGTTCGAGGACCTCATCGGGGCGCGACATAAGGATAATTCAGTCTATCTGTAGTCTGAAGGGAGGGCGAGCGAGTGTAAAAGGAGGAGGAGAAGAAAGAAAAGGTAGTAAAAGGAAGTTGATGTAACTTGCTTTAGGTGGCGTGGCAATGGTATGCTAGAGGATGAGGTGGCAATGGCCTTTTATAGGATGGGGTGGGAGTGGCATGGCAGAGGATTGGGGTGGCGTGGCCTTTTATAGGTTGGGGTGGCAATGGCATGGTAAAGGATGGGATGGCATGGCCTCTTATGGGATGGGGTGGCAATGACATGGTAAAGGATGGGGTGGCATGGCCTTTTATAGGATGGGGAAGACAAAGCACAGGATGACGTGACAAACGCATAATAACAATGTCATATCACAGGACAGGGTAACAATGGCATACAAGGGTAGGAATGGCATCCTAACGAGAGAACGAGAGACGCTTGCTTTGACACAATCAAATAAAAAAAGGAGAGATGGGAAGGAAAAACTGCCATTAGATTTAAGAGTCCGGTATGTGACGACCCAGAGAGAACGAAATGTGTCGGCATCATGTGCTGGCTAACGAAAGCTTGGGAATGCATGTAGAAGAGTGTGCCTCTCCTTAAAAAAAATCTATTTGTCTGCATGTCTGCCTGTCTGTCTGCTGTCTCTGTCCTGCCTGTCTTCTATCTTGTTTGTCTGTTCTGCTGTCTGTCTCTTATTTGTCCCGTTTGATGCTGCTGTCTGTTTGTTATCTATATGTTTGTCTGTCGCTACTGTCTGTCTCTATTTGTCTGTTGATTTGCTGTCTTCTGTCTTCTATCTTATGTTGCTGTCTGTCTGTCTTAAACTTTTGTCTATTGTTTTTTTTTTCCTGTGTTTGTCTATCTATATGTTTGTCTGTCTGTCTGTCTGCTGTTCTTCTGTCTGGTCTGTCTGACTGTCTGTCTACTTCTACTATGTTTTGCCCGTCTGTCTGTCTGCTGTCATCTTTCTGTTGTCCTACTATTTTGTCTATTTTATACTGTCTGTCTTTCTATATGTCTGTTTTTCCCCGGTCTATTATTGTCCTATCCGTCTGTCTATCTTTTTCTGTCTGTCTTTTTCTGGTCTACTTTCTTTTTTTCTATCCAAAAAAAGAAAAGCACACAGTAAATATTCACCATCAAAAAATACCACATAAAAAAAATACAAATGAAAAATACAAATGAAAAATACAAATGAAAAATACAAATGAAAAATACAAATGAAAAATACAAATGAAAAATACAATTCTCAGACATGGACAGACCCTGAGGCAATGACCAAAAAAAAAAAAAACTTTTTATTTTAATCAGACAAAACTCCAAAAAAAAAAAAAAAAAAAAAAAAAAAAAAAAATTTATCATTAATATTATCAATATTATTATTATTACTTTTTTTTTTTTTTTTTGGGGGGGGGGTGACTGGATGGTCTGATGGAAATACATTCGATATGAATTTAAAATAGATCCGGAATACCATTTCGACATCAGGGTAGTTAACGAGGAGAGGCGTCCTTTTTTTATTTTATTTTTTTTTTCTTTTTTTTAATATTCATTAAACGCACGGCATACGTGGTTCCCGCGGACGAGAGTGGGTCGTGTAAAATGCGCTGGGGAAATGTGGGTTTCATGCTGCCTCGGTCTGTGTTGATTTGCAGATCGGGATGAAAAGTGGATTTGGTTTGGATTTGGGGTGAAATTACGAAGAAAAAAAAGAAGAAGAAGAAAAAAAACTGAATCTGCCTAAAGCGAGTGGGAGGGGGGAAGGGAGGGAGGGAGAGAGAGGGGGGAGGGAGGGAGGGAGGGAGGGAGGAGGGAGGGGGGGGAGGAG
>NC_051391.1:1789727-1792227 GCF_015228065.2 Penaeus monodon | reverse complement strand
AAGGATAAGTCAGATATGCGAAGCTTAGCCTCACCCGGGCTATGCCCATGAGGGGAGCCCGTGAGCGAGTCGGCATTAGTCGACACAGGACGGCCTCCCCTCATGGGCATAGCCGGGCGAGGCTAAGCTTCGCATATCGGACTTACCTTAGGCCGGTTGATGCGCTGAAGCATTGTTATAAACACGCGGAACATAGAATCGAAAACATACATCTACACATATGCGCTGAGGCGATTGTTAAAAATACGCAAAAAACATAAACACAGAATTGCAAAGAAAAACATACATATATACAAATAAATATACAAAGTGTGAGCTTCCTGCAGGGGTGGGAAACATCCCTCGACTCACGCACACAGACACACAGTATGTGTGCGGATCGGAGGCACTTTCCCCTCCCAAGCATTTAGTTCACATAGAGAGGTTCTGGGGGTTCTCCATTGACGAGTGGTGGTGTCCTGGGCCACCAACGGGTGAGCTAGTTAGTTTGAGATTTGCGAAGTTCTGGCTTCGCCCGAGCCTTCATTTATATCATATACATGGCTCAGATGACTTGTTTGCGTGTGTTTGTCTATGATGTCGTCGTAGTTTGTGTTGTTCATGTGTTGTATGCAATCCCAGGTTCGCTTACTTTGTGTGTGTATGCGTATGTTCAGTGGCTCTATGTTGCATGTTTGGTGTAGTGATTCTGCGGTGATTCTGTAGCGTATTCTGCCTGGTGTAGTGGTGTCTATCCAGTATAGTGCTTTGTTCTGTATAGATTGCATCTTGAGTTTCTGTGTTTTTGAGATTGCAATCAGTGGAATGGGTGTGTATTCGAGTATAGGGTCTTACAGTGGTTTTGTAGAATTTGAGTTTAGTGGCTGTTGTGCAGTATGAGAAGCGTTTGATTTTTTTTTTTTTTTGAGAGCTGTGCTTGCTTGTTTCATTCGGTGTTGTGCGTGTGTGTGAATACCGTTTCTGCTGAAGTGTAGGCCTAGCATGTTTTTCGCGGTTGCGTACGGTATGTTCTGTGTTGTTTATTGTGAGTGGAAAGGTGGGTTGGTCTTGCCACTGGTATGACTGTGAATTTGTTTGTGTTGGTCTATATTTTCCATTTGTTTTCGTAGGTGTTGATCGTGGCTGTTTGTGTGGCTGCTTCCATGATGCTTTTGAATTTGGAGGGGTATGATATGATTTGTGTGACGTTGTCTGTGTATGCGGGTGGAGTTGCTGTAGGGTGCTCGGGGTGGTAAACTGGCAGTGTAGAGGGTGTAAAGTGTTGGTGAGAGGATGCTGCCCTGTGGAACTTCACTTCTGAGGTGGATGGGAGGGCCTCGGTAGGAACCAGTGCGGATGGAGGCTGTTCTGTTGCCCAGGAAATTGCATAAAAGGCGTGGGAAGTGTGGAGGCAGTTGTAGCTGTGTTATTTTGTGTTTGAGACCGTCATGTCAGACCTTATCAAAGGCCTTGGTGACGTCTCGAAGTATGATGTTGGTTTGGTGCTTGTTTGCGAGACTGAGAGCGATCTCCTCGTAAGCGAGGGCAATTGCGCTCCCAGTCCCTCTGTGTAGGCGAAAGCCGTGTTGCTTAGGATTGTGTATATTGTTCAAGATGTGTTTTAAGTCTGCGTGTGATAATCCTCTCACGCAACTTCCCGGGAACTTCCATCAGTGCAATGGGTCGGAAGCTGGTCACCTCGTGAAGTGGCTTCCCTTGCTTTGGTATCAAAACAAGTGAGGCATGTTTAAATATGGCAGGGAAGTGTCCTGTTGCCAGGGCAGTGTCGAAAATGTGTCTGGGTCTGGAGAGCATGATGGGTGGAAGTGTGTGTTTCTGGTGTGATGGGGTGTGAGAGAGGGTTGTCTGGTGCAAGTGTGCTGAGTGATATTGTTGTAGTGATTGTGTTACCTCGGCTTCTGTGTGTGTCTCTCTCTCTCTCTCTCTCTCTCTCTCTCTCTCTCTCTCTCTCTCTATATATATATATATATATATATATATATATATATATATATATATATATATATATAAGCCGCGGTGGCCGAGTTAGAGCATCGGACTCAAGACTGTCACGACGGCAATCCGAGTTCAAGGGTTCGAGTCACCGACCGGCGCGTTGTTTCCTTGGGCAAGGAACTTCACCTCGATTGCCTACCTAGCCGCTGGGTGGGCAAGACAGCCCAAGTCAGTGACGGTCCCAGTCCCGGATAGATAGAGATGGTGACTCGATAAAAAAAAACACCGGGCGGAAGGCAACGGCAAACCACCGCTCTAAATTGCCAAGAAAATCATGGAAAATCCATGATCGCCAACGTCCTTGTAGAAAAAAAAAAAAAAAAAAAAAAAAAAAAAAAAAAAAAAAAAAAAAAAAAAAAAAAAAAAAAAAAAAATATATATATTATATATATATATATATATATATATATATATATATTTTTTTTTTTTTTTTTATTTTTTTTTTTTTATACATATATGCATACATACGTACATACATATATATATATATGTATATATATATATA
>NC_051391.1:1764727-1769727 GCF_015228065.2 Penaeus monodon | reverse complement strand
CGCGTTTGATTAGGAAGGGCATCCAATCATGCAAGGGTGAGACTGCCAAATAACCTCTCGATATTCCTTGCAGTGGAATAAATGGCTGTTAAAAAAAATAAAGATGAAATAAAGATATGTGTGTGTATTGTGTATATATATATATATATATATATATATATATATATATATATATATATATATATATATATATATATATATATATATATGTATGTATGCTATATATATATCCCTCTTTCTCTTTCTCCCAGTCTCTCTCTATCCCTCTCTCTCCCAAGTCTCCCCACACCCTCAATCTTTCCACATCCCTCTCCACCTCTCTCTTCTCTCTCTCTCCCCCTCTCTCTTTTTCCCACTCTCTCCCCTTCCCTCTCCCCCTCTTTCTCCCTCCCTCTCCACCTCTCACCCCCCCCCCCCACAACCTCCGCTCTAGTTTTGAAGGAAAGAGCAGTTGTTATGCAGAACTTCCTTTGGCCTCCGTGATCGTAGCGGAATTGAACTCGTTATAAGGAGTCAGAAACGGCGGAATTGGAGGCGGAGGAAAGAAGGAAGGAAGGAAGGAAGGAAGGGAGGGAGGGAGGGAGGGAGGTAATGAGGGAGGGAGGGAGGAAGGAAGGAGAGAAGAGAGGACAGAGCCGATGGAGTTAAGTCACAAATAGTCTTTACTTGAACAAAGGCATAAATTTTACTTGATTTCATTTATGCTTTTTTTAATTTTTCATTCTATTTAGTTCCTTTTATATTTTATTGATTTATTATTATCATTGAAAAAAAAAATCTGTTGATGTTTGTACTATCATTACCATTGTTAGTTATATAATTTCATTCGCGATCACTGTCCTTGTTACGAAGGTCTAGATTAAGTACATATCTAGTCCGTGATATTTACGATAATACGCTAAGCATCATTGACATCATTATGTTGATAGCAGTAAAAGAGATGATGATAATGATGCTACTACTACTGCTACCAGTAATGATAATAATAAGTGTATTAAGAACAATGGTAATAATAATTCTGATAATAATGATGACATTACTGAAAATAATGGTGAAAATAATAATAATAATAATAATAATAATGACAATAATAATAATAATAATAATAATAATAATAATAATAATAATAATAATAATAACAAAAACAACAATAAAACAATAATAATGATAATAATAATATTATTATTATCATCATAATAAAATAATAATAATAATAATGATAACAATAACGATACTACTACTGCTTTTACAACAACTAATAATAATAATGATGATAATAATGATAATGATATTAATTATAATAATAACGGGTATGATGGACATAAAAATAATGATAATAATAATAATAATAATAATAATATAATAGTAATAGTAATAATAATAATAATAATAATAATAATAATAATAATAATAATAATAATAATAAAAATAAAAATAACAGTAACAGTGATAACAATAATGATAATAATTATGATAATGATAATTGTAATAATAATGATAATAATTATGATAATGATAATAATAATGATAATAATGATAATAATAATAATAATAATAATAATAACAATAATAATAATGATAATGATAATAATAATAATAATAATAATAATATAATGCTACGCCAGTGGGTCTTTGTCTCTGTGCGAAACATGTGTTAACATGAAAAGGATGACCTGGGCATGTGATAACATGAAGGGACCTGGGCAAACATGACGCAACTGGCTGTGAGCGGAGGAGGGGAGGAACAAGCCAGGAGACGCAGTTGGGTGCTGCTCCTGTGAAGACCTCGTGTGTGCCCTTGTGACCTGATAAAGTTTGAGTTGCCCTGTTATAAGCTGCATCGTGCAGTGTGACATGCTGGTTTCCCCCCTGTATTGTGCCTATAGAAAAGTGTAGGGTAAATAACTTGTGTCAACAAAGGAAAGACTGTCATTTTGTGTTTATTTCGTGCCCTCCCTCGCCTCCTGGCGTTTCCCCTCCTGGTGTTCTGGGACACTGTGGTGCTCGGTGCCTCTTGGAGCTGTTCAGTGTTCACGACCCTGTGGATAGCACGCCGTCTGCCTAGCCTGCCTTGTGTTGGTGGCTGAGAGATGAGGCGGGCGGCGTAACAATAATAATAATAATAATGATAATAACAATAAAAATAATAATAATGCTAAAAACAATAATAATAATAATAGTAATAATGATAATACTAATATCAAAAGTAATAACAACAACAATATCAAAAATCATAATGATAATAATAATAAAATAATATAATAATAATAATAATAATAATAATAATAATAACAATAATAATAATAGAAAAATAATAACGACAATAACAACAACAACAACAACCCTAAAACAAAAGAAGAAAGAGATGCGCACTCACCAGGCTTGATGCAGCTCATGCCGCAGATTCCGTCGCAGAGGCAGACCTTCTTGCGGCTAAGGCAGTCCGCGTCCGTGCTGCACTTGCGGAGGCACGTGCGGCCCTGCGGGAGAGAGAGAAGGGGGGGGGGAGGGTGTTATTAATTACTGTTATTAGTGTTGTTGGTATTATTTTTATTATCAAGTTGGTTGGTGTCATTGCTTTCATTGATGATGATTGTGGTGATAGGAAAAATAATTATAATAGTGATGGTAGTATTAATAACAATAGTGGTAATAATATAAATATTACTACTAATAATAGTAATAATAATAGTTATAATAATAATGATAATGATAATAATAATAATAATAATAATAATAATAATAATAATAATGATAATCATTATTATTATTATTATTATTATTATTATCATTATTATTATTATTGATAATGATAATGATAATAATAATATTGATATCATCAAGTTTATCATTATCATCATTAATATTATTAATATCGTTATTACTGTTATCAACATTACCATCACCATCATCATTATCATCACAGTCATCAAGAAAATCGCTATCATCACCATTATCAAAAACTACTGTTTTCATCTCTTCTTATCATCATCATCGCTACTCATCTATCCACTAAAATCATTGCAACAATTTCTACCTCTCTCTTACACACGAATCCTGACAACCAAGACATACCAGGAGAGAAGGGAAAAAAAAAGTAGCGCCAGTTTTTTTTTCCTCCGCGCGACGGTCGACCCGCGAAAAAATGGCGGACGAGCGCGGGAAAAGTTAACCCGCGGAGGAATATTATGACATGGCCGCTCTTCGCTGGTGACAAAAGGCTTCGAATATTTCCCCTCCCAGCGTGAACCTTAGTCCCCCGAATCCGGCTTGAGAGAGAGAAAGAGAGAGAGAGGAGAGAGAGAGAGAGAAGGAGAGAGAGAAGAGAGAGAGAGAGAGAGAAGCGAGAGAGGAGAGAGAGAGAGAGAGAGAGAGAGAGAGAGAGAGAGAGAAGGGGGAGAGAGAGAGATGAGAGAGAGATAGAGAGAGAAGATAAGAAGAGGAAAAGAGACAGAGAGAGAGAGAGAGACAGAGAGGAGCAGACAGACAGACACTCCTTTCTCTCTCTCTCTCTGTCTGTCTCTCCTTTCTCTCTCTCCTTCTCCCTCTCCCTCCCTCCTCCTCTCTCTCTCTCTCTCTCTCTCTCTCTCTCTCTCTCTCTGTGTCTTTCTCTCTCTGTCTCTCTCTCAAAGACAAAGACAAAGACAAAGAGAGAGAGAGAGAAAGAGAAAGAGGAGAGAGAGAGAGAGAGAGAGAGAGAGAGAGAGAGAGAGAGAGAGAGGAGAGAGAGAGAGAGACAACATAGAAAGGAGAGAGAGAGAGAGAGAGAGAGAGAGGAGAGAGAGAGAGAGAGAGAGAGAGAGAGACAGAGAGAGAGAGAAGAACAAAGAAGAAAGAGCAGCGCTTTTCTGCCGCGTTGAAAGGTGTGGGGAATGGGAGAAGGCGGGGGGGGGGGGGCAGCTACAAGGGATGCCCGCTGTGGTTTGGGCGACGTGGGAGCCTCTTAGTGTTTTGCTTTTTCTTGGCACTATAACACATATAATATATATATATATATATATGTATAATATATATATATATATATATATATATATATATATATATATATATATATATGTGTGTGTGTGTGTGTGTGTGTGTGTGTGTGTGTGTGTGTGTGTGTGTGTGTGTGTGTGTGTGTGTGTGGTGTGTGTGTGTGTGTGTGTGTGTGTGTGTGTGTGTGTGTGCGCGTGCGTGCGTGTGTGTGTGTGTGATATCGCTTTCGGCTGTTTATTACAACGTTTTAAAGGCTCTGCAAATTCTGAATTAAAAAGGGATCATGTTATAATAAGCTTTTCTACCGCCCCGATGGCAGGAACTTCCGTGGCGTTGCGTTACTCATGCCATGCGTTTCCGAAAAATAAAAGAATTTAACAGGAACTGCAGAATGCCCTCTAATTTAATACGAGTTATAAAAAAAGAAAATAAAAATTGCTGACTAAGCGAGGGTTTCGGACACGTAACGTAATTGGTCAATCTTGTTATGATGACCTACTGCAACGTGACCTTAGTGGCTGCGAAGGACGGTTTGCAGAGTTGCATTATTTCTTTTTTGAGGATATTTGATAGATGTAAGTACACACAGACACACACAGACACACACAGACACACACAGACACAGACACAGACACAGACACAGACACACACACACACACCCACACACACACACACACACACACAGACACAGACACAACACACACACACACACACACACACACACACACACACACACACACACACACACACACACACACACACACACACACACACACACACACACACACACCACACACACACACACACACACACACACACACACACACACACACATACATATATCTAAAATAAAGAAAAAAAACTGCGTTTGTTCTCACGCAGAAACCGCTCCACCTCCTGACATTCCTCCCTTCCCTGTCCTGCCCACGGCCCTTTCTGCCTCTCTCTCTGCGTGTTCTTTCTCCCTCTTTTCTCTTCTTATTTTTTCTCTCTGGCTTTTGTTTGTTTCATTTTGTTTCTTCTAA
>NC_051391.1:1739727-1744727 GCF_015228065.2 Penaeus monodon | reverse complement strand
TGTCTGTCTGCCTGTCTCTGTGTATCTGCCTGCCTGTGTGTGTGTGTGTGTGTGTGTGTGTGTGTGTGTGTGTGTGTGTGTGTGTGTGTGTGTGTGTGTGTGTGTGTGTGTGTGTGTTGTGTGTGTGTGTGTGTGTGTTTGTGTGTGTGTGTGTGTGTGTGTGTGTGTGTGCCTGCCTGCCTGCCTGCCTGCATGCTTGCTTGCTTGCCTGCCTGCCTGTCTGCTTGCTTGCCTGTCTGCCTGCCTGCCTGCCTGCTTACTTGCTTGCTTGCTTGCTTGCCTGCCTGCCTGCCTGCCTGTCTGTCACTACTTTAAAAAAAATGGAAATGTCAATATTTAAATATTCCTAATCTAAATAAATTTTGGGAATGAATAAATAAATAAATACCTAAAAACCTAATGTAAAAATCCAACGGTAAATATATAACGAGACCAGAGACACCGTAACTGATCCAAAAATACTTGATCAAAAAATTGGAAAAGTGACTGAAAAAAACTATGCTTCTCTACTTCTCCTACGAGTGAAACCGACTATGTATAAGTATATAGTATTAAGACTGCCTTTGGGGTGTTAAAAGCAAATCCTCGCTTTTACTAAATCGAAAAAAATGGAAAGATAATTTTCGAAGAAGTTGACAGAACGATAAGGAATTCTAAACACAGGAAAGAAAAAAGAAAATCGATAAAGATCTACTTACAAAAGAATTGTTCAAAATTCCAGTATCCACTTCACTCCATTAATAGTTTACTTGATAAATATTTTGAACTGGGCATTAGATGCCAACTCCAGGAAAGGCAACTGCCAATCCGATAAGGGACAAAAGAGAGTGCCATTGAATTACCGCGCGTGGGGTTTCACTTCTCTCCTGCGCTAGGAAACTCTGCTCAGCTGTCTTAAACAACCGATTGAAAAATTACCTTGCAAGTAATTCTATCCTAGTTGAAGAGCTAAATGGTTTCAGAAGAGGACGGAGCACCAGAGAGCATCTTTTTTTATCCCGAGGATCGTCTTGAAATATCGCTTGTGGGAGGGAAGAGATACATTTTCCTGCTCTGTTGAGATCCAGATGTTTTTTTTTTTTTGACAGGGTAGAGAGCCACTGTCTTTTGCAAGTCTGTTGGATATTAGAACAGCAGGCGAATTATATTGGGCCTTCAAATCGTACTGTCATAACACCACATGTCGCGTCAGAGTAAATGGGTATTTGAAGTCCAACTTCCTTCAACATCTTTCTAAATGGTTTAGCTAATAGAATTAAAATGAGTAATGTAAGAATTAAATTCGGAGATCAGTTACCGTCACTCCTTTTATATGCAGATTCTATTGTGATCCTTGCGCAGAGTGAAAGTAACCTTCAAGATATAACCTTCGATATAATATATATATTTGGCGTATGAAATGGAGGCTGGAAATTAATAACGATAAGACACAAACAATGCATGTGAGGAAGCCTCGCAAACGCAAAAGTAGTACTTCTTTTCGGTATGGACTGCCAACAGGATGACATTCGAGAGGTAGAAATATTGCGCCTATGGGACCATCTCACTCGGCTAAGTCCCAACTGGCTCCCTCGTAAAATATTCGAGATTGAATACAATAGGAAAATAAGCTGACGGCACATTCTCCATCAGCACGGTAGACTAAATATCTTTTTTATGAAAAGCGTAAGATATTCTAGACGTTTCACAGAAGGTACTATTATCAGTATATGAAACTAAATTTCTGTTAGATGTTAATACAAAACCTAAACTGAGAGTATACAAAATATTTAAAAATCGAGCTTCAAACAGAATATACACAACGGTATCTGTCGCGAAATTCACAGTCAGTTTTCGCACAAATTCGCGTCGGGATATAGCCTCAGAAGATGGAGAAAGTGCGATTTTCTGATCTCCCCGTTGAAGAAGGATATGTGACTTTTGCGACCTGAATCAGGTAGAAGACGAAATCCATTTCCTCTTTTGTTATCTCTTGTGTGGGGATATCAGACTGCCATTCCCAGATTTTCTCACTATGAATGCATCGGAAAAAGTAAGTTTCGTATTGCAAAACGAAAAAATTCTTACAGCTTCCATTGATTTTATATCAACTGTCTTCCACAAAAGAAAGGTAACCTGGTGCCCATTTATCTAAACTTTTATCCAGCATTTAACTCTAGCCATGAATTTAAACCTTGAATTTTTCTAGTGCTGTATATTTACTATACTATTGTATATATGATATGTGCTATTATATATTCATTGTGCTATTCTTTTGATTATTACTATTAAGTATTATGCAAGCAGTGTCTGGGTAAGTCCTTAAGGAATAGTTGCAATCATAAAAAAATGTATTATATGTATCGTGACACTTAAAGAAACAATAAGAAGTAAAGTCTGTCTGTCTCTGTCTGCCTGTCTTTTTCTTTCTGCCTCTGTCTGTCTCTGTCTGCCTGTCTCTGTCGCTTTCTTCTTTCTATCTACTTATCCATATATTTATCTACATCTGTCAATCTAATGATGAAGATAATTACAATGATCAAAATGAAGATGATGAAATCACATCATTTATGACATAATCATTATCATTATAATAATAATAATGTTGATTATATCTACTATTTCTTTTTCAAAACCAATTATTATGATTATCATAAATATTATTACCTTTCTTCTTATTACCGTTATCTATATTAATATAGTGATATTTTAATAATAATGATAATATTGATGACGATGATAATAATAATCAAAATAATAATCATAATGATAATAACAATCATAATAGTAATGATAATAAATAATGCTATTAATAACAACAACAACAACAATAACAACAACAATAACAACAACAATAATAATAATAATGATGATACAACTACAACAGCAACAAAAACTACTACTATCAGTTACTAATATATTCATTATTATGGCCATTGTTATTATCATTGTTACAAGCATTATCGATATCAGCTATTGCCATTTGCTTTAGTACTATTTCACTAACATCACGATCACCATTATTGGTTATATCATTATTACTAAGGTTATGAATATTAGTCATCCTCATTAGTCATCATGATTTAGAAATAGGTCGTAATCATCATGATTATAGAGGACTTCTAAATTTTCATAGTAATAATGACGACCTTCATTATCAATAAACGTTAACAACGCTATAATTACATGCAAATCACATCAAATTTGAATCGACTTTTTGTCAAAATTGAATCGGATATTTTGCTTTTTTTCTGTCCCTGATTCTTCGATTGCTTCTCATTCTCTTTCGTTCTCTCTTTCTTTTATTATTTTTTACCCTTTCTCTTTTCCCTTTTTTTCTTTTCTGTTTTTCTTTTTTTTCTGTTTTCCTTTATTTTCATTCCTTTTTATTTTCCATTTTTTTCCCTTTCCCTTTTCCTATGTTTTCTTTATCCCTTTTTCTTTTATTTTCTCTCCTTTTCATTTTCCTTTTTTTTTTTTCTCTTTCCGTTTTCCTTTGTTTTCTTTACCCCTTTTCCTTTCCTTTTTATTTTCCATTTTCCTTTTTTTCAAAACGATAGAGGCTCGTCCCGTTTCGTCCCACACGACTACTAACTAAAACCTCGCGCTACAAACTTCTCTACGAGTCTCCCCATCTCTTCTTCATTATTGTTATCATTTTTTCCCACCCTTTCTTTTTCACCTCTTTTTTTTCTTCTTCTTCTTCGTTCCGTTAAAGCCTCGCGCTGTAAACTTTAGCGACTGCCGGCAACATTTCTGGAAAATATTAGCTAGCAAGTTTTAAAGATTCCCTGCCGACGATGTGTCATTACTTGGCGGCCTCCAAGGCGCTCCTGCTCCTCCTGCCGGCGAGGAGGGCGAGGCTGGAGCTTTGCAGGAGGAATCGTGAATAACTCCAATGTGTGTGTGTGTGTTTATGTATGTATGTATATTTATGTCTGTCTGTCTGTCTGTCTGTCAGTCTGTCTGTCAGTCTGTACGTATGTATGTATGTATGTATGTATGTATGTACGTACATATGTATGTACGTATGTATACATATATGTGTGTATATATATATGTATGAATACGCATGAGCGTATGTATATATATATGTATGAATACGCATGAGCGTATATATATATATATATATATATATATATATATATATATATATATATATATATATATATGTATATAGATAGATAGATAGATAGATAGATAGATAAATAGATAGACAGATATATAGATGTATAGATAACTGATAAATAGATAGATGTATATATATATATATGTATATATGTACACACATATATATATGCGTATATATATTTATATATATATATATATATATATATATATATATATATACATGTATATATATGTATATGTATATATATATATATATATATATATATATATATATATATATATATATATATATATATATATACACACACACACACATATATATATATAACCTCCTTTTTACATTTCTGCATATCACCGAAAAAAATCATACTAATTAAGCATAACACTGCAGGTATTTTTTCCCTCTGTGTCCCAAATCATGCTTTGTAAGACCTCTTTTTCTGACGAATATTACGTAATACTCACATGCAGGATAAAAAGAGAGAAATGTATTCAAACCAGAAATTACGGAGAGAGAAAGAGAGGAGAGAAAAAAAGTTTTCTATTTGAAGACCAGTTACGCTTTTTAGGTCATGATAGCGTGAATAGGACATAGAAAACGGGAAACGAATTAAGAGATGCAATGAATGTCAAGCTTAACAATAATAATAATAATAATAATAATAATAATAAAAATATATATAAATATAATAAAATTCATTATTGGATATAACACACACAGGCGCACACACGCACACGCACGCACAAAACGTCACAAATAGATCAGCGAAGGACAAGAAAAAACACGAATATGCTAAGGCCTTTTCGCTGTATTGCCGCCTCTTGCCCCGAAGAAGCGATACAGCGCAAAGGGATATTCGTGTGTTTTCTTGTTCTTCCCTTTGTTGTTC